>NC_135985.1:4380373-4567873 GCF_053455715.1 Rhinoraja longicauda
CATGGATCAAATTTGCTGCTAAATGGACCTGGCTCTTATCTGCCGTGTTCCTAAGTGAGGTGACCTGTATTTGTCATATGTCACCAGGAATGGGCTTCAGTCAGTAGAGGTGTGAGAATGAATTCAATCTGTTTGTTGGAGATTGGCTTAACCTGTGGGGAGAAATATTCCGAGGTCAGGACATTCAAAGTGAGCGTTGCATGGATTGCCAGTGCTGACCATGTCACATGTACTTCAAGCAGGGTTATGTTATGCCCTCTGGCAACTTCAGATTAATCCTGTTTTCCTGCCATTCAAAAATGCAACGGTCTTTAAAGAGGGCTAGACCAAGTGGACCCGTTGGGCCCAAACCTCTCCTGCATTGGTGCAGCACCATCTCCCCCCCCCTCCCTCCCCTCCCTCCTCTCCCCCTTTCCCCTCCCCTCCTTTCCCTCCCCCCCCCCACTCCATCCCTCTCAACCCCCCATATCCTCCCTCCTTTCCCCCTCCACCCCCTCCCTCCCTCCCTCTCTTAACTATCCTCTCAAGTAATGTAGATTGCTATTGAGGGCGTGCAGCGTAGGTTTACTAGGTTAATTCCCGGAATGGCGGGACTGTCATATGTTGAAAGACTGGAGCGACTAGGCTTGTTTACACTGGAATTTAGAAGGATGAGAGGGGATCTTATCGAAACGTATAAGATTATTAAGGGGTTGGACATGTTAGAGGCAGGAAACATGTTCCCAATGTTGGGGGAGTCCAGAACCAGGGGCCACAGTTTAAGAATAAGGGGTAGGCCATTTAGAACAGAGATGAGGAAAAACTTTTTTAGTCAGAGAGTTGTGAATCTGTGGAATTCTCTGCCTCAGAGGGCAGTGGAGGCCAATTCTCTGAATACATTCAAGAGAGAGCTAGATAGAGCTCTTAAGGATAGCGGAGTCAGGGGGTATGGGGAGAAGGCAGGAACGGTGTACTGATTGAGAATGATCAGCCATGATCACATTGAATGGCGGTGCTTGCTCGAAGGGCCGAATGGCCTCCTCCTGCACCTATTGTTTATTGTCTATTGTCTATTGTCCTCAGTTACACTCTAGCTAATATTTGGAAATATTTAGATTTAGGTTTAGGTTTATTATTGTCACGTGTCTCGAGGTACAGTCAAAAGCTTTAGTTTGCGTGTGATCTAATCAAATCAGATAATACTTCACATAAATGCAATCGAGTCATGAGACCATCAGACATAGGAGCAGATTCCTTTTCTCCAGAGATGCTGCCTGTCCCACTGAGTTACTCCAGCACTTTGCGCCTATCTTCGCCATAAACCAACATCTGCAGTTCCTTCCCACACAATTACGGATAGACAGTTGATGATGGGAATGTCCAAGTCGAAATAGCAACAAATGGACGCTGTGTTCAGTTCTGGGCCGTTCCGACAGGCAGCAGGCTAAATGAATTGCTTTCCTGGTGTTATCTATATACTAAAACTCTTGTTTGTTTGTTTCTTTGTTCCTGAACTACAGCCAAAACGGTACAAGATAGCGCAACAATTGTAGGCCCACCTTACTCACCGTCGTCCCTTTGGTGATAATGGGAGAAGTTTCATTGAAATCGGTGTTATATTTTTTAAGTTATTCATGTTTTAAAGTTTAGATCTATCTCCTTGGGAGGGAAGGAGGGAGGGAGGGAGGGGTTGAGGGGGATGGAGTTTGGGGGAGGGGAAAAGATGGAGAGGAAGGAGGGGATGGGGAGGGAATGGGGAGGGGGAGGGGGAGGGGAGGAGGGAAGGAAGGAGGAGGGAGAGTGGGAGGGAGGAGGGGAGGGGAGAGGAGAGGGTGCTGCACCAATGCAGGAGAGGTTTGGGCCCAACAGGTCCACTTGGTCTAGTGTACAATAATACAGAACAAAAATAATACAGTTCCATTACTAATCTTTTGCAATGATTTCTAATGAAGACTTAATCTTAGCCCAAACTAAGTTCAACTTTTCCTTTAAGAGCCAACAGTTTGATCTCCACTCCCGTCAGGCAAGCGGTGCAGAAGTGTGAAAACGCACACCTCCAGATTCAGGGACAGTCTCATCACCAACTGGAGAACAGTCCTGATCTACCATCTACCTCACTGGAGACCCTCGGACTATCGTTAATCAGACTTTACTGGACTTTATCTTGCTCTAAACCTATCCCCTTTATCCTGTATCTGTACACTGCGATCGGCTTGATCGTAATCATGAATAGTCTTTCCGCTGACTGGTTAACACGCAACAAAAGCTTTTCACTGTTCCTCGGTACACGTGACAATAAGCTAACTAAACTAAACTAAAATACTTGAGACCTTTTATGGCACAAATACCTTAATACTTCAAAGGATTATTGACAATGTTTTAAAGTTGGCATTTGAGAAAAATAACGTAATTCAATTACTAATCTTTCAAAGTGATTCTTCGCGAAGACTTAATGTGAAGCACAAATTAGGTTCTCTGGGACTCATTGATTTGATTTCACATTGCATTATTCTCAACAGGAACTGTTTGGGGTGGCACAGCGGTAGATTTGCTGCCTTACAGCGCTTACAGTGCCAGAGACACGAGTTTGATCCTGACTACGTGTGCTTGTTTGTACCGAGTTTGCACGTTCTCCCCGTGACCTGCCTGCGTTTTCTCCGAGATCTTCAGTTTCCTTCCACACTCCAAAGACGTACAGGTTAGTAGGTCAATTGGCCCCAGTGTGTGTAGGGCAGCGTTAGTGTGTGGGGATCGCTGGTCGGTGCGGACTCGGTGGGCCGGCCGAAGGGCCTGTTTCCGCGCTGTATCTCTAAACTAAAAACCAACTGTATATCAGCAAGATCCGAACACTTTCTTCTGACTTTGATCCAAACAAAAAGCGGTTAAGAGGATAATTTTTTTAGCTTAGCAAGGGGAACGAGGCAAAAAAGGAGCATTTCTTATATTGCTGGCGCGTGCAGAAGTTCCAGCAGGAGATGGGAAGATGTAAGGAATGCAGTAAATCAAATGGCCCTGCAAGTTTAACTCCCCATGCCATATGATCAGCAAAAACCATTTAAAATCAATTTTGTTCAGCAGTGTAATGTGAAATTCGCAGCATCCATTGCCATCTTTACCTGATGACTGGTCTCGAGGGCAGCTATGGTTTACCAGCTTTGTGGTGATTCTTAATTGTGGACCCTAGTTAAATGGGATTCGAGTTTTTACCTGACGCAGCCAATTCTGATAGAACACTTCAGGGGAGCGTCTCTTGTCGATGCTTCCTGTACCTTCTGCCTCCGAGCTGCTACAGCTGCCTCTAGTCCAGTTGAAAGACAACGCGGAGAAGATGCAGGAATGTCCCACTGGCTTTTGGCATCCAGTGACGTTCTGAAGAAGACACTGATTCAACATGACACAACAGAGATCCAATACTCAATGTACCTGGCACCAGTGAACTATTGAACACCTTTCGGCCGCGGGATGTTTCAGCGCCCGGTGCGGCTCGGCCGCGGGGACTTCCATCCCCTTGCGGGGACTGTGCGGGTCGGTCGGGGACGAGCTGTCTGTCCGTGGGCGTGGGGAAGAGAGTGGAAGTTTTGTTGCCTCCATTACAGTGAGGGGGTGTTTGGAGTCACTGTGATGGACGTTTGTGTTGGGGTCATGTGTCTTGTGTTCTTTTTTGTGTATGACTGCTATGTAATTTCGTTCGGTACCTTGGTACCGAATGACAAATAAAGCTCTGTTGAACTGTTGAACTGTTGAACATGCAAGAATCCCATCAAAGACTGACCTGTGTATCTCTGACAACTGTAAAAAAACTTCTACGAGAAGTCAGCCAGCCACCTCTTAAGTCTATTTTTCATAGTCTTTGCAATTTTCTCTCGAGGAGGTAATGCCACGCGTTAAGTCTATGCCAATTCCCGGAGCAATCCCATCACAAGCATTCTCTGAGAAGTACACATAGTTATGAGAGGCATGGCATCATGTGGGCCGAAGAGCCTGTTCCCACGTTGTACTGCTGTATGTTCCATGTATTCCCCCATGTATTTTTCTCTTTCAAATGCCCCGAAACTCTGCCCCAATTCCCCTCCTCTCCAAGTATAACAAGGGCATTTAATAGTGAATGACCAACCAGAGCATCTTTGACAATGTGGGCCTCACTGGACACTTCAATGAAACGTCCAACAGAAACCAAGGGAATGAGAATTAGGAAGGGAATATAAGAAAATAACTGCAGATGCTGGTACAAATCGAAGGTATTTATTCACAAAATGCGGGAGTAACTCAGCAGGTCAGGCAGCATCTCAGGAGAGAAGGAATGGGTGACGTTTCGGGTCGAGACCCTTCTTCAGACTCAGTATCTTTTGGTGATGATTTTGGATGATGATTTTGGTGGTGAGTCTTTAATTTAGTTTAGTTTAGAGACACAGAGACGGTAAATGGCCGCTTGGCCCACCGAGTCCAGGCCGACCAGCGATACCTGCATGCTAACATCATCCTACACACACGAGGGACAATTTACAATGAAGCCAAATAACCTGCAAACCTGTACGTCTTTGGAGTGTGGGAAGAAACCGGAGCACCCGGAGGAAACCCACACAGGTCACTGGGAGAACGTACAATCTCTGTACAGACTGCACCCGTGGTCAGGATGGAACCTGGGTCTCTGGCACTGTGAGGTAGCAACTCTACCGCTGCGCCACCTTGCCGAACCCAAATTCACGTTTGTGTAAATGGCGGCAGAATTTGTCGACTCGTTTATCTGTAAGCCGTGGAAAGCCAACGTCACTGCAGCGCATAGGTGACAATAAAGAAACATTGAACTATTGAACCATCAGCGCAGGCACCTCTAAAATGCTGCCCTTCATTATTTTGTTATCCAGCCTTGTGATGTGTATGTTCAGACCTGTGCATTGATCAGACCTGTCTGGAAAGCAGAGGGGAGCTTATCTAAAGAACGGAGATGAGGAAAAACTTTTTCACTCAGAGAGTTGTAAATCTGTGGAATTCTCTGCCTCAGAAGGCAGTGGAGGCCAATTCTGTGGATACATTCAAGAGAGAGCTAGATAGAGCTCTGAATGAAAGCAGAATCAGGGGGTATGGGGAGAAGGCAGGAACGGGGTACTGATTGTGGATGATCAGCCATGATCACATTGAATGGCGGTGCTGGCTGGAAGGGCCGAATGGCCTCCTCCTGCACCTATTGTCTATTGTCTATCTATGTTCAAAAGGAATCATTTCCATATATACAGAATCCCATTAGCACTGAGCAGGAATCACAGCCAAGTTCAGCGGCGTGGGACTAAAACACACACACACACACACACACACACACACACACACACACACACACACGACAAACTCACAAGTCAGCTCCACTGTGAGTCTGTGCCAACCTAACTCGCACGTCACGACAGCACATTGGCGTGGCGGTAGAGTCTCGGACTTCCAGCCTCACAAGCGCCAGAGACCCGGGTTCGATCCTGACCACGGGTGCTGTCTGCACGGAGTTTGTGCGGTCTCCCTTTGACTGCGTGGGTTTTCTCCGGGTGCTCTGGTTTCCTCCCACACTCCTAAAACGTGCAGGTTTGCAGGTTAACTGGGTGCTGTAAATTGTCCCTGGCATGTAGGACCGAACTAGCGTACGGGCGATCGCTGGTCGGCACGGACGCGGTGGGCCGAAGAGCACGTTTCCGCGCTGTATCTCTAAGCTAAACTAAAATTCCAAAGGCGTGCAGGCTTGTAAGTTAATTGGCTTCTGTTAAATTGTCCTTAGTGTGTAGGATAGAGCTGGCTTTTACGGGCGATCGCTGGCCAGCGCGGACTCAGTGAGCCGAAGTGCCTGCTTCCACGCTGTATCTCTAAAACTAAACTAAACTATAAGTCAGAATGTCCCCAAACTCCTTTAATATCAAACGCCAGCAAACTAAAAAAAAAATAGGGTTCCCCACACACCCAACATCCCCACACACCCAACATCCCCATCCACTGACAACAGCTTTCAATATTGATCGTAGCACGCCACAGTCAATTTGCAAAAGATTTGGTACTTGTGTCAATTGTGACTTAATGTTCCTGCAGAGTTTTTCCAACTGTGACTTATCTTCAGGCAGGGGGTCTCAGGGATGTCCGGGCGGCCGAGGTTCTGTTCAAAGCCTGGCGGGAATCCATCCTTGCTGTTCTTCCCCGGTGTGCTATTTTCAAAAGTTCTTACCCTTCCAAAGCACTGACTGGTGCAGAAAAAAATGGTCCGTGCCTCTTAAGTCATTCTAATACATCCACAAGGGCTCGAAATAGGCTGGCAAGCAAGATCAACATTGGGAACTGCTTGGGACTGCTGCAATTCACAGTGTCCAGACACATGTATCATGCAGTGAAGACACACAGACTCTGTAATGAAATGCATGCATCATACCCTGGAATATCAGTGGTGTATCATATGGCTGTATATTACAGGAAGAAACAATGCCTATTAAAAATAGCGAAGCATTATGTAAGTGAATTAGGCATGATTCATTTTGCTGTCGGGTATTGAGGCGTTTATTCTTTCACCTTCAACATAATCTTCAGTCATGTCCAATGCATCATCTTCACTTAACTGCATATGAATTGTCCTAGTGTTTTTGTTTGGAGATACAGTGTGGAAACAGGCCCCCCCAGACCACCGTGTCCGCACCGACCAATGATCACCCCGTACACTAGTTCGATCCGACACTCCGGGGGCAAATTACAGAAGCCAATTAACCTACAAACATGCACGCCATTGGCATGTTGGAGGAAACCGGAGCACCCGGAGAAAACCCACGTGGTCACGGGGAGAACGTACAGGCTCGGTACAGACAGCACCCGCGGTCAGGATGGAACCCGGGTCTCTGGCGCTGTGAGGTGGCAATTCTACCGCTGCACCAACGTGCCGCCCCGCCCCCCCCCCCCCCAAATGATGCCTTCTCATCAAAATAGACTTGAGCATTTGCTCTCTTATTCTTACAGGGTAAACGTAGATTTTCTTAAAGGACATTGCACTCTTGAGATATCTTAGATCCAGAAACCGAAATAGATTTTGAGGTAATGTGACTTGCAGAGCCTAGATCCTTCTCCGAGACGTCTTGAACTCAGGGTGGAAACACATGAGGAGAAAAAGGCGAAGAACCTTTGCAGAATTAAAAACCGCGATGTCCAAGGCGCTTGGAATATCAGGTGGCCAGAAAACCGCGAATAGGCCGTGCGAAATGTTTAAAAGAAACAAAATGAAGTCAACAGTCGCAGCAGTTGATAAAAGCTGCAGTCAATGGAAAAAACTAGTAATATGAGTATGATGTTTTAGACCTAGGGGAACAATGAGAATTTAACAGCAAATCAACAAGCCTGCAGCCATTCAACAATAACCTGGCTTTGCAACATAGCAATAATCTTTATTTCAGCATGGACTTACACTCTGGGACCTGGCTGTACAAATCTCCTGCTGTGCTCCAAGATGAGAGAGGTTGCTCAGCAAGATGAAAATGTTCAATCCCACTGTGGCAGCAAGTGGCAGGAGGACAACTCAAATACATTGGAAATAAAGGGGTCGGCTTAAAGTGTTTAGATAACAAATATATATATATATATATATTTTTGTTGCGCTAGGATTCGCCGGGAATCTCTCGGAGTGAATTCTCTGCCTCAGAAGGCAGCGGAGGCCAATTCTCCGAATGCATTCAAGAGAGAGCTAGATACAGCTCGTAAGGATAACGGAGTCAAGGGGTATGGGGAGAAGGCAGGAACAGGGTACTGATTGAGAATGATCAGCTATGATCACATTGAATGGCGGTGCTGGCTCGAAGAACTGAATGGCCTCCTCCTGCACCTATTGTCTAGTGAAGGGAACGCTCCGCAAGATTGTGAGGAAGAACGAGTTAGTGCCATGGCTCTGTGGTCCTCCTGAAGGTCAACTCTGTGTTCAAAAGCCCAGGAACTAACTGCACAGCGCACAGAAATGAATATCCCTCGTAAAACAAAGCCAGAGGTTTCCTGCCACTCGCATCACATAGATTGAATTTCCCAGCATCTCTGCCGGGTACATTCATTATTGGGCCTGGAGAGGAGGAAGTTGGAAGGACTAGTTTTAACAGTGTGGTGGAACTTGGCACAAAATGCTGGAGTCGGGTCTGGCAGGTCTGGCAGCATCTCTGGAGGAAGGGAAGAGGTGACGTTCCGGGTCGAGACCCTTCTTCAGACTCAGAGCCAGGGGAGGGGGAACCATAGAAACACAGGTGCAGGAGCAGGCCATTCGGCCCTTCGAGTCAGCACCGCCATTCAATACCAGCAATCCCGTTCCTGCGTTTTTCCCCATAACCCTTGATCCCTTTAGCCCAAGGAGCTAAATATAACTCTCTGTTGAAGACAGAGATGTGAAAAGGCACAGAGCAAATCAGAGTCACCTCGACCCGAAACGTCACTATTCTTTTCACTCCAGAGATGCTGCCTGACCCACTACGTTACTCCAGCATTTTTTTAATTCTATCTTCAGTGTAAACCAGCATCTGCAATTCCTTCCTATACAGTGCAGTGGAGATTCTCTGCCCTTCAGAACATGGCAGAGGAGTGTGGGGGAGGGGGGGTTGCAAGGTTTTATTGGGGTCTACTTTGCAGTTATGAGAGTTTAGACCCATGGTAGTGAGAGGGGGGTGGGGTTGGGGGGGGGGGGGGGGGGTGGGAGAGAGAGTGGGGGGGAGCACAGAAGCAGGAGGAAGAGATCCCAGGATTGTGTATGAGAACATTTCCGGGCTAGGCTCCTGGGAATTATTTGCAGCTAGTAAGCACTGCAATTCCTTATGGCCCTGGATGGATGGAGCTGTTCCCAAACCAATCTGTGAGACAATGAGCAACACAAGCTTAGCATTTCAGAATGACCTTATTAATATAATTTAAACTTCCCAGCTTCTGGACAGGATTTGGATTTGTGTCTCTACCTTGTCAGTCTAGACCTCAGGATTTTTCATCTCGGACTTAATTCCAACGGTACCATGTGGCTACAAAAGATGCAATATTGGGAACTTGATAATGACAGCAATTGACAGCATTCTCTCAGATCTCCATCAATAGTCCAATAGGTCATATTGCCTTCAAAGAATTGACTGATTGAATTGATTGAACGATACGGCAAGGAAACAGGCCATTCGGCCCACCAAGTCCACACTAATTCTATGTTTTTCCACTTTTAGGCCAATTACACATTAAGGCCAACTGAAGGCTGGTAGAGTTGCTGCCTGACAGAGTCAGAGACATGGGTTCGATCCTGACTATGGGTGCTGTTTGTGGAGTATGCACCTTCTCCCCGTGACCTGCGTGGCTTTTCTCCGGGTGCTCCAGTTTCCTCCCACACTCCAAAGCTGTGTAAGTTAATTGGCTTCTGTAAATTGTGCCCAGTGTGTGCAGGATAGGAGTACTTACGGGTGGTCGGCGAGGACTTGATGGGCCGAAGGGCCTGTTTCCACGCTGCGCCTCTAAAGCAAACTTTGAACGGCTCAGACTATCCTTGATCGGACTCTGCTGGGTTTACCTTGAGCTAAACGCTATTCTCTTATCATGTACCTATACAATAGACAATAGACACTGTAACTGGATTGTACACTGTATACACTGTACACTGTATACACTGTAAATGGATTGATTGTGTTGTCTTTCTGCTGACTGGTTAGCTTTTCACTGTACCTCGGTGTACCACTGTACCTGTACACGTGACAATCAAACTTAACTGATATTCCAAAGATGAACAGGGCTGTTTTGGGTTTACACTGGTCTACCTGCCCTGTGTCTACCATATGAGTGTATTCGCTGAAACATTCTTTGTGTTGTTCTCTGTGCTACTCATCATCATCGGCGGTCACTGGAAGCGAGTGTGACTGTCCTCTCCATCGGGTCGGACGCCTGTGCGTGACTTTGTTTAACGTGGGGAGACTGGTGCACAGACAGCCACCACACGGTCCTTGACAGACCTGGGTCAGGATCCAGTGGCGTGGAGTCCAAGACGACCGGGGACCCTCTTCTGTTGCACCCTTCGTCCATCCGCCTTCCCAGCCGTTGTGACGCTCCACTGAAGTCAGCCGTCATCCTCCGCCTGTTCCACCGTTGAGGTCTTGGTCGGATCGCTCTTTGTCAGGGACCTCCCTCTCGACCTTACCGCCATGGGTGACCCTACCATGAGCGTAGCTCCAGACGGCATCGCTCTCAGGATCTCAGGACCACACGAGCTTCTCCACCACGACAAGGTGACGATCCACGGAGAAGTCTCAGCATTACAGTGTGTGATGTGGGAGGTTGGTTTGTTTGCTGTGTGTGTGTGCGTGTGTTTGTGTACTCAGTGTCTCGTGATGTTTGGTAACTTTGAAAGCTGTTTTCAGTCTGCTCGAGCTTGCAGAGAAGATGCCTTTTGTTGCCAAACGGGAACCCTTGCTTACACCAGCTGTACCAGAGTGGTTAATATCAACAAGGGAAACGTGAGGAGTGCCATTAATAATCCATAAGAGTATAAGATTGCAACGTCCAATCTGAAGTCAAAAGCAGTCAGTCCAATTACAAAATGCAGCTCCTTTTGGTAGTTTAGAATTCAGAGACACAGTGTGGAAACAGGCCCTTCGGCCCATCGAGTCCACACTGACCATCGGTCAACCCTTACACTGGTACTATCTATCCTACATACTAGGGACAATTTACAGAAGCCAATTAATCTACAAACCTGAAGATAGACACAAAATGCTGGAGTAACTCAGCGGACAGGCAGCATCGCTGGTGAGAAGGAATGGGTGACGTTTCAGGTTGAGACCCTTCTTCAGTGCCTATCTTCAGTGTAAATTATCTGCAGTTCCTTCCTACACCATCTACAAACCTGCACGTCTTTGGAATGTGGGTTCCGAAGTATCGACGATACAGCACTAATGTCGGTTTCAACTTTAGAGATACAGCGTGGAAACAGGCCCTTCGGCCCACCGGGTCCATGCCGACCAGCGATCGTCTCTTATACTAGTATTATCCCTACACACAC
Organism: Rhinoraja longicauda; assembly: GCF_053455715.1. Taxonomy (NCBI): domain Eukaryota; kingdom Metazoa; phylum Chordata; class Chondrichthyes; order Rajiformes; family Arhynchobatidae; genus Rhinoraja; species Rhinoraja longicauda. The sequence goes on from NC_135985.1 coordinate 4,391,358, forward strand.
TAGGGACAATTTACAATTTACAGAAGCCAATTAACCTACAAACCGGCAGGTCGTTAGAGTGTGAGAGAAAACCAGAGCACCCGGAGAAAACCCACGCATTCATAGGAAGAACATACAACCTCCCTACAGGCAACACCGGGAGTCAGGATTGAACCCGAGTCTCTGGCGCTGTGAGGTCGCACAGCTCCATCTGAGTTCCTGCACAAGTTATTTTTTGATGACAGTGATTTGCATGACTGTTAATTTCCAGTGAGACAAAATAAACCTTTTAGACAAGGTCAAAAGAGCAATAGGGGCAGAAAAACATTTAATACGTCATTATGCCATTATACTGCCTGCTAGCTCAACCAAAGCAGTAAGGTGTTTATTTTAAATAACTAAATGCCTTCAGAACAATAGCGGGGACTGGAATGTCTTCAATGTTAAAAACGCTCACAAGACCTGTTTACATTATTACATATTTTCAACTTCTAACATTTTTAAATTGTCAGTTTTATAGCTTTGATGACTCACTCTCTCTTCCCCGAAAGGTTATTAAAAGGTAAAGGTCATGGTGTTAATGGTATGGCAGCAGGCCAAGTAATTCCTCTGGTCTGTCGTGAGAGAGAAAGAAAGAAAGATTAAGGAAGGGGCGGCCCGGTGGCGCAGCGGTAGAGTTGCTTCCTCACAGCGCCAGAGACCCGGGTTCCATCCTGACTACGGGTGCTGCCTGTACGGAGTTTGCACGCTCTCCCCGTGACCTGCCTGGGTTTTCCCCGGGTGCTCCGGTTTCCTCCCACACACCAAAGTCGTACAGGTTTGTAGATTGATTGGATTCGTTAACATAGAAACATAGAAACATAGAAAATAGGTGCAGGAGTAGGCCATTCGGCCCTTCGAGCCTGCACCGCCATTCAATATGATCATGGCTGATCATCCAACTCAGTATCCCATACCTGCCTTCTCTCCATACCCCCTGATCCCTTTAGCCACAAGGGCCACATCTAACTCCCTCTTAAATATAGCCAATGAACTGGCCTCAACTACCTTCTGTGGCAGAGAATTCCACAGATTCACCACCCTCTGTGTGAAAAAAAACTTTCTCTTCTCGGTCCTAAAAGACTTCCCCCTTCTCCTTAAAGGTTGTAAATTGTCCAGAGTGTGTGTAGGACAGTGCTAGTGTACGGGGTGATCGCTGGTCGGCGCGGTCTCGGTGGGCCGCACGGTCTGTTTCCGCGCCTCAGCTCTAAAGTCTAAAGACTTGCACTTATATAGCACCTTTCGCATCCCATTTAGGGACAGCGTGGAGGATTTTATTGTCAATTATGTCATTTTAACAACACTTAACCCACAGCCAAGTCACGCACACAAAACGACAAAGTGATACGAGACAGATGACCAGATTGGGGAGATAGACACAAAATGCTGGAGTAACTCAATTGACCTACAAACTGGCACGTCGTTAGAGTGCGGGAGGAAACCAGAGCACCCGGAGAAAACCCACGCGTTCATGGGAGAAACAGCGATCGCCCGCGCACTAGTCCCATCCTAAACACTAGGGACAATTTACAGAAACCAATTCAGTCTGAAGAAGGGTCTCGACCCGAAACGTCGCCCATTCCTTCTCTGCCTGACCTGCTGAGTTACTCCAGCATTTTGTAAATAAAATACCTACAGAAACCAATTAATCTACAAACTTGAAGATAGACACAAAATGCTGGAGTAACTCAGTGGGACAGGTGGTATCTCTGGAGAGAAGGAATGGGGGATGTTTCGGCTTGAGACCCTTCTTCAGACTAATCAGAGATTGGGGATACATTTTCACAACAGGTGAGAACTGTTTGTTCGTCTTATTTGGCCTCCATTGATGACCTATTGATGATATATTGGATAAAGCTGCAAGTTACCTTCTAACCACTCAATGCCCTGTAGCATTGGCAATAACTTCAGCTGTTAGTGGTACATTGAAATGTCGCTGGGCCTGATCAAACATTGAGCCACACACAGAGATATTTCATGCAGCGGGCAGGTCACAAGGAACATCTTAATATACAGAGAAGCGAAGAGTTGAGAATGGAGAAACAAGGAACTGCAGATGTTGGTTTTGTAAACAAAGTGCTGGAGTAACTCGACAGGTCTGGCAGCATTTCTGGAAGAAAGGGATGGGTGATGTTTCAGGTCGTGATCCTTCCTCAGACTGAAAGTGGGGGGGTGGTGGGAATGAGGGAGGGGGAGAAGAGGTGGAAGGGGTGGGGGGGGGGGAAGAGCAGGTGGCAAGAAAAGCCCTCAGGCAGGTTGGTGACCTGTTGGGCCCAGCGTTGACCAGGGAAGGTGTGATCTCAACAGGGACACAATGTGGAGAACCGATGGAACTGGTAAACATGGAAACATAGAAACATAGAAAATAGGTGCAGGAGTCGGCCATTCGGCCTTTCGAAATGGCGGTGCTGGCTGAAGGGGCCAAATGGCCTACTCCTGCCAATTTTCTATGTTTCTATGAACCAACATTGCCATTCAATATGATCATGATCATGGCTGATCATCCAAAGTCTGTCTGAAGAAGGGTCTCGAACTGAAACGTCACCCATCCCTTCTCTCCAGAGATGCTGCCTGACCCGCTGAGTTACTCCAGCATTCTGCGTCTACCTTCGATTTAAACCAGCATCTGCAGTTCCATCTTACACATCCAGAATCAGTACCCCGTCCCTGCTTTCTCCCCATCTCCCTTGGTTCCATTGGCCCTAAGAGTTAAATCTAACTCTCTCTTGAATACATCAAGTTTAAAATGAGTAGGAGGGAGGAAGGGGGTGAGGGGCGATGGGGAAAGGGAGAGAGAGGGTGAGGGGAGACGGGGAAGGGGAGGGAAGTGTGAGTAGAATTTACTTAAAATGACAGAATTCCGTTTCGCTGTTGAGTTTCACTGTTTGTATAACTCGTTAACTCCGAACCCACAGCCAACAATGGACCTTCACCTTTCCTTGTTCATCGTTACTTTACGTACATCTTTCATTCATTTGTTCTATATCTCCCTATATCACCGTCTCTATCGCTCGTCTTCCTTTCCCCTGACTCTCAGTCTGAGGAAGTGTCCCGACCCGAAACGTCACCCATTCCTTCTCTCCAGAGATGCTGCCTGTCCCGCTGAGTTACTCCAGCTTTATGTGTCTAAAGGGCGTTCATACCATTGGGTTGTAAGCTACACGAGGGTAATATGAAGTGCTGTTCCTCCAGTTTGCATGAGGCACAAGCACCTTGAGGATGCTGAGACTCTTTGTTTGCACTTTATCACGGGGACAGTGTTAAGTCCCTGAGAGGACTCTGAAGGGTGGCTTCTTAATCTCGTCACGTACGCAAAGCATCTCTTCGGGCAGAGATAAATAACTCCCTATTTCTACATGTGTCGCAAGAAAACTTGCACACGGTGGCATTTCCCAAGTTAACCATTTAGCAGTAATTTGGTTTTCTACTAAAGTGACCATGTTTGCTCAGATCAGATTAAGCCATGGGCTGCAAATGACACCGACCAAATTGAGTTGTGTTAGGTAAATCCAAATATGGGCTTTGAAGTCAGTTTTGAAGAGCTGCCCAGGTTAATGGAATGTGTCAAATTATCCCTGGTTCTGCATGTTCCGATTCTGGACCACTGAGAAATCTAATCTAGCAAAATGTAATAGTCTTGCTAACAAGGGAGTGTAGGGCCTCTACTAGTACTAAAATAACACCTGCTGTTTGGGCTCCAGTCCATACGTGTACTCTACCGTAGCCATGTTAATTGAAGCAGATCTTATTATTGAACATTAACCAAGTCCAATCGATGAAATTCAAAGAGAGATTTAGCATATAAATGGAGCCATGCAAAATATCCTCTCAGTCTGAAGAAGGGTCTCGACCCGAAACATCAACCCATCCCTTCTCTCCAGAGATGCTGCCCGACCCGCTGACTTACTCCAGCATTTTGTGTCTATCTTCGGTGTAAACCAGCATCTGCAGTTCCTTCTTACACAAAATATTTTACTTTCGGTTTGAGTAGAGTATCCATGGGTAGAGTTGCTGCCTCAAAGCGCTGGAGACCCGGGTTTGATCCCGACCACGGGTGCTGTCTGTGTGGAGTTTGTCCGTTCTCCCCGTGACCGCGTGGGTTTTCTACGGGTGCTCTGGTTCCCTTCCACATTCCGAGGATGTGCAGGTTTGTAGGTTAATTGGCCTCTGTAAATTGTCCCTTGTATCTGGGATAGAAATAGTGGACGGTTTTTCGCTGGTTGGTGTGGTGTAAACTAAACTTGGTCGCTTGCCGAGATTTGTTGCACCCCCAAATTTCTTTCAGCGTTCTCCTTCCATGCCACAACCAGTCTGAAGGAGGACTCTGACCTGAATCCTCACCCATCACTTTTCTCCAGAGATACTGCCTGACCCATTGAGTTACTCCGGCACTTTCTGTCTACCTTTGGCATAAACTGGCACCTGCGGTTCCTTCCAACACACAAGTGATAGGTGGAAGCAAGTGAGAGGGGTCGACCGGCAGATGGGTGGACAAAGGCCAGAGGTGAAAAGGAGACAAAAGGGGGGGGTGAGATCAGGAGAGAACAGGAATTAATTGTGAAGCCAGAGGAGTGGATTTAGGTGGACGAGTCTGGCTGGGGTGGGGGAAAGGAAGTGGGATAATGGAAGAAACAGGAATGCCTCCAGGCAGGGGACAGGTTAGCTTTATTCATGCCATTTTATTTGAGTAATATATGAATTATTGTATTTATGAGTTACGCACACAGCTTATTTATTTATTAGTCTGAGTTTAGTTCAGTTCAGTCTATTGTCACGTGTACCGAGGTACAGTGAAAAGCTTTTAGATTTAGATTTAGATTTAGATTTAGAGATACAGCGCAGAAACAGGCCCTTCGGCCCACCGGGTCCGCGCCGCCCAGCGATCCCCGCACACTAACACTATCCTACACCCACTAGGGACAATTTTTACATTTGCCCAGCCAATTAACCTACATACCTGTACGTCTTTGGAGTGTGGGAGGAAACCGAAGATCTAGGAGAAAACCCACGCAGGTCACGGGGGGAACGTACAAACACCGTACAGACGGCGCCCGTAGTCAGGATCGAACCTGAGCATTCGCTGTAAGGCAGCAACTCTACCGCTGCGCCACCGTGCCTCCTCCCGCGTGCTAACCAGTCAGCGGAAAGACAATACATGATTACGGTCCAGACATTTACAGTCTATAGATAAGAAGGGTCCCGACACAAAAAATTGCCCATCCATGTTGCCTGTCCCGCTGCATTCCTCCTGCACTTTGCTTTTTGCTCGGGATTCCAGCATCTGCGGTTCCTTATTTCTCCACTTGTTGATGTCTTCCTGGGTTGGCGACATTGCTGGTGGTGGTCCTACTGGCCAGTCAACAGAGGTGATAGTGGAGAAACAACACCATTTGTGTGTGTGTGTGTGTGTGTGTGTGTGTGTGTGTGTGTGTGTGTGTGTGTGTGTGTGTGTGTGTGTGTGTGTGTGTGTGTGTGTGTGTGTGTGTGTGTGTGTGTGTGTGTGTGTGTGTGTGTGTGTGTGTGTGTGTGTGTGTGTGTAGCCCTGTGTGTAGTCCAGAACCAGGGGCCACACAGTCTAAGAATAAAGGGGAGGCCATTTAAAACTGAGGTGAGAAGAAACTTTTTCACCCAGAGAGTTGTGAATTTGTGGAATTCTCTGCCACTGAGGGCAGTGGAGGCCGATTCACTGGATCAATTTAAAAGAGAGTTAGATAGAGCTCTAGGGGCTAGCGGAATCAAGGTATATGGGGAGAAGGCAGGCACGGGTTACTGATTGTGGATGATCAGTCATGATCACAATGAATGGCAGTGCTGGCTCGAAGGGCCAAATGGCCTCCTCCTGCACCTATTTTCTGTTTTCTATGTATATCAGTCAAAATATGCAGGAAGGAACTGCAGGTGCAGGTCTACCCCGAAGATAAATACAAAATGCTGGAGTAACTCAGCGGGACAGGCAGCATCTCTGGAAAGAAGGATGGGGTGACGTTTCTGGTCGAGACCCTTCCACAATGTGAGGGACTGCTTTTCTGACCCACCAGGACCATGCAGGGTTGTGGAGATGATAAATAGCTTCCCAGGGACAAACTGAGTGAAGTGTAATGATGGCCATGAAAGGAAAAGTAAAAGGCATCAAAGAGTTAACGGCGGAAGGGGTAAAGTGTTTCCTGGATGTGATCTCATTCACAGAACCAAACAAACTCCTGTCACCTCCCAGTCCAAGTTGGGAAGGTAGTTTAATAATAGTGGCTCACTCTTTATGACTGAGGCCGTTTCACACCCTACACTTCCTTATCTCTGCGTCTCCCTCTCCCCTGACACACTCAGTCTGAAGAAGGGTCTCGACCCAAAACGTCACCCATTCCTTCTCTCCAGAGATGCTGCCTGTCCCGCTGAGTTACTCCAGCGTTTTGTGCCTGGTCAAGCCAGGTAAGGATGACAGATTTCATTACTTAAAGGACATTATTAACGTAGGCAAGCTTTTTATGATAATGTTGCAGCTTATTACTATTAGTGACACCTGCTTATTAAAGTTGGTTGCCAAAAAAATCGCAGGGATGAGTGGTAGAGAGTTTTAAATTTATAATTAAAATTGCAATATTTACTCTTTATATTTTGTTTTGCTCGTTGAAAATAAAGTAGAATGGAAATAGATCCACGGTGGCGCAGCGGTAGAGTTGCTGCCTCACAGCGCCAGAGGCCCGGGTTCAATCTAGACAACGGGTGCTGTCTGTACGGAGTTTGTACGTTCTCCCCGTGACCTGCGTGGGTTTTCTCCAGGTTCTCTGGGTTCCTTCCTCACTGCAAAGACGTACAGGTTTGTAGGCTAATTAGCTTGGTAAAGTTGTAAATTGTCCCTAGTGTGTGTAAGATCGTGTTGGTGTGCGAAGATCGTTGGTCGGCGCGGACTCGATGGGCCGAAGGGCCTGTCTCCACGGCATATCTCCAAATTAAACTAAACTAAACATTCATTGGGGAGTGGATTCGGCATATTGAAGTGTAAGTCATTCTAGGGTTACAGGGTAAGAACAGGAGAAAATATCTGGATAACTCTCTCAACGAACAAGTGAAGGTATAATCAATTAAATGGAAGATAGACACAAATGCTGGAGTAACTCAGCGGGACGGGCAGCATCTGTGGAGAGAAGGAATGGGAAACATCACCCATTCCTTCTCTCATAGAAACATAGAAAATAGGTGCAGGAGTAGGCCATTCGGCCCTTCGAGCCTGCACCGCCATTCAATATGATCATGGCTGATCATCCAACTCAGTATCCCGTACCTGCCTTCTCTCCATGCCCCCTGATCCCTTTAGCCACAAGGGCCACATCTAACTCCCTCTTAAATATAGCCAATGAACTGGCCTCAACTACCTTCTGTGGCAGAGAATTCCACAGAGTCACCGCTCTCTGTGTGAAAAAAAACGTTCTCATCTCGGTCCTAAAAGACTTCCCCCTTATCCTTAAACTGTGACCCCTTGTTCTGGATCCAGAGATGCTGTCTGTCCCGCTGCGTTACTCCAGCATTTTGTGTCTTTCTTCGGTGTTAACCAGCATCTGCAGTTCCCTCCCACACAATCAACTAAATGGCCTCCTTCTGGGGCCTACGATTGTTGGGCTGCGATAGCTATCTCCAGGCGGGTATAATCAGGCCTGTTTTTAACAGTACCTTAAAAACAGATGATCCATTTTAAGAGATCTAGGTCAGTAGGTATCAGGAAACTTCAACTGGGGCAGAGACACTGCCATTCTTTAGAACAAGGAGAACATAAGAAAGCAGGATTGAGAAATTGCCATTCAATCCATCGAGATAAATTAAGTGAGACACAACCTGAACAAAAGCACTGAGAATGGCATTTTGTGATGTAAAGTTGGCCAAGTAATCCAGTAGTTGAGAGGGCTTTAACTTTCAGAGCTCTGCGGGATTTCCCATGTACATTACCTTACATTTTTTGAAAGGACAGGTTCCAGCGTAATAGATCTGCCCCACAAAAGTATACATCAGTCATGGCTTTCCATCTCCGCATTAATTGTTTTAGTATAATGTCTAGCCTAGCCCCACAGGATTATGTTTCAGGTTCATTCACGAGGTGTTTTGTGTTTCCCTTCTAAGGTTTAGTGTAGACATGCAAATCAAGTCACAAGCTTGCTTGTAACCTGCGGCTGCACAAAGATCCCTGGGCTAAGCCATCGGTCATGCCCGCCGCAAAACATACATGTGCCACTTAAAACGCGGCACGGTGGCGCAGCGGTAGAGTTGCTGCCTTACACCGCTGACAGCGCCAGAGGCCCGGGTTCGATCCTGACTACGGGTGCTGTCCGTATGGAGTTTGCACGTTCTCCCCGTGATCTGCGTGGGTTTTCTCCGGGTGTTCCGGTTTCCTCCCGCACTCCAAAGGCGTACAGGTTTGCAGGTTAATTGGCTTGGAATGAATGTAAAAATTGTCCATAGTGTAGGAAGGTGTTAATGTGCGGGGATCGTTGGTCAGCGCGGACTCGGTGGGCCGAAGGGCCTGTGTCCGTGCTGTATCTCTAAACTAAACTGAACTAAAACAGTTTTCACCGTAGATTGCCAATTCACCTATAGTGGTCCCATTATCTTTGCCAATTCACCTACAGTGGTCCCATTATCTTTGCAAATTCACCTATAGTGGTCCCATTATCTTTGCCAATTCACCGACAGTGGTCCAGTGCAACCTTTTCATTAAAAAAAACTTGCCTAAGTCAATAATGTCCTTTAAGTCATGAAATCTGTCATTCTTACCTGTCTTGACCAGACACAAAATGCTGGAGTAACTCAGCGGGACAGGCAGCATCTCTGGAGAAGAGGAAAGGGTAACGTTTCGGGTCGAGACCATGCTGAGCAGTACCAAAGACCATAAATCACAAGGTTATTGATTCCTGGTATCGGACAGCTTTAAGTAAAGCTCTCTGAGATATCCAGTGCAGTCGGCAGTTAGTGACCCCAACACACAATTGCAACGTATTTTGCAAACAAGAGAAATCGATGTAACAAGCGATGTTAAGGAGGCTTGGAATCACCAAGGGCCTCATTATTGCAAGGGCTCTGGTGCAGGAAGGCAGCTTCAGTAAAGCTCAATACAAGCAGTAACAGTGGGGGCAGCTGGTAGAGCCACTGCCTCACAGCACCAGAGATCCCAGTTCCATCCCGACCTCAGGTGCTGGCCGTGTGGCGTTTGTACATTCTCCAGGTGCTCTGGTTTCCTCCCACATCCCAAGGACGTGCGGCTTTGCAGGTTATTTGGTCTCAATCGGGAGTGGATGAAAAAGGTGGGATAACACAAAACTAGTTTGACTGGGCGATCGATGGTCGGCGTAGACTTGGCGGGCCGAAGGGCCTGCTGTATCTCTAAATTAACCTAGGCTGAACATGTGCCAAGTTGCATGATTCATGCCCAAATGTTTACCTCATTGTTAAAAATGACTTTCAATGTCAGCGTATCTCTGAATTAAATATTTAATGGATATTAAGGAATTTTCAGTAACTTTAGATAAAGTCAGCTGCAGCTTCTTTCTGCTGCTAAATTACTACTTTAGCCATTCCTACTGCCGATTAGTCATAAAAATTCGATCTTGATATTTTTTTCGTTCTAGTTATAGTTCTAGAGATACAACGTGGAAACAGGCCCTTCGGCCCATCGAGTCCGCACCTACCAGCGATCCCCGCACATTAACACTATCCTACACACACTGGGGACAATTTACATTTATACCAAAGCCAATTAACCTGCACGTCTTTGGAGTGTGGGAGGAAACCGAGGATCTCAAAAAAAGGTACAAAATCTGTACAGACATCGCCTGTAGTCAGGATCGAACCAAGGTTTCTGTGGATAAGTGACCCTTATGCAGGGCATACAGGACATGCACCACACCACACGTCATCATGCACTGAATATTTCGTGAAGATCTTGCAATATTAAAGTATGAATGTCTTGAAGTGTCACAACATGGCTTAGTTTATAGACAATAGACAATAGGTGCAGGAGGAGGCCAGTCGGCCCTTCAAGCCAGCACCGCTATTCACCGTGATCATGGCTGATCATCCACAATCAGTACCCCGTTCCTGCCTTCTCCCCATATCCCTTAACTCCGCTATCGTTAAGAGCTCTATCTAACTCTCTCTTGAAAGCATCCGGGGAATTGGCCTCCACTGCCTTCTGAGGCAGAGAGTTCCACAGCTTCACAACTCTCTGAGTGAAAAAGTTTTTCCTCATCTCCGTTCTAAATGGAGAAATGGCCAGTCCAGTGTCGTACTTTCATTAGAGAGAGTCTTAGAATGATACACCCCGGAAACTGGCCCAACTTGCCTACATCCACCAGTATTTCCCATCTACACTAGTCCCACCTGCCTGCATTTTGCCGATATTCTTCTTTACCCGTCCTATCCATTTGTAGGTTTTCAAGAGACTGTTACATTTCTACAGTTGCAGTCGAAATGTAGTAAATAAGTAAAATCATGAAAAGATTTAAGTCCTTGATTGAACGGATCATTATTAACTATTCTACTTTCATGAAACAAGCACAGATCTGACAGGTAGGCACAAAATGCTGGAGTAACTCAGCGGGACAGGCAGCATCTCTGGAGAGAAGGAATGGGTGACGTTTCAGGTCGAGACCCGAAACGTCACCCATTCCTTCTCTCCAGAGATGCTGCCTGTCCCGTTGAGTTACTCCAGCATTTTGTGTCTACCTTCGATTTAAACCAGTGTCTGCAGTTTTCTCTCCTACAGATCTGACAGGTATTTGTATGACCAGTGAGTCAGCCGGACTAAAGTAACCGTTTGTATACCACGTTGAATATTCATTGCAGTAAGGAGTGGATGGATCTTTTAATTTAGAGATACAGCGCGGAAACAGGCCCTTCGGCCCACCGAGTCCGTGCCGCCCAGCGATCCCCGCACATTAACACTATCCTACACACACTGGGGACAATTTTTTTACATTTACCCAGTCAATTAACCTACATACCTGTATGTCTTTGGAGTGTGGGAGGAAACCGAAGATCTCGGAGAAAACCCACGCAGGTCACGGGGAGAACGTACAAACTCCGTACAGACGGCACCCGTAGTCAGGATCGAACCTGAGTCTCCAGCGCTGCATTCGCTGTAAGGCAGCAACTCTACCGCTGCGCCACCGTGCCGCAGGTCAATGAAGCCATTCAGAAATTAAAATACAAAGTGCTGGAGGAGGTCGGCAGGCCAGGCAACACCTGGAAGAGAATGGACAGGTGACGTTTCGAGTCGAGACTGAAGAGTCTGAAGAAGGGTCTCGACCCGAAACGTCACCCATTCCTTCTCTCCAGTGATGCTGCCTGTCCCGCTGAGTTACTCCAGCACTCTGTGTCTATGCATGCAGTGATCATCGGACGAGATGAAAGGTGTGATATAATGCAGTTCATTCTTTTGTTAGCAGAAGCATTAAATATTTATATCAAATAAGTTACCGTTTTCATTAAAATAGCAAAGGAACCTCATGCCATGTGTGGTGAGTGTTTGGGTTCCAAGAACAACATAGAAGGATCGTGATATTGTCTTTGATTCTGCACATGTTTCTCCTCAGTTACAAACTTTAAGCTCACCCGAGGTTTTCACAGCGGTAGAGTTGCTGCCTTACAGCGTCACAGACCCCGGTTCGATCCCGACTACGGGCGCTGCCTGTACAGTTTGTACGTTCTCCCTGTGTGACCTGCGTGGGTTTTTTTCCCGGGCGCTCTGGTTTCTTCCCACACTCCAAAGACGGGCTAGTTTGCAGGTTATTTGGCTTCGGTAAAATTGTAACGTTTCCCCAGTGTGTGTAGGGTGGTGTCAATGTGCGGGGATCGCTGGACGGCGCGGACCCGGTGGGCCGAAGTGCCTGCTTCCTCACTGTATCTATAAACTAAACTTAAACTAAACAAAACTAATCAGCCGCAATGAAGCACGACAAAGTTAACAGAAGGTGCAAAGGGCAAGTAGAGAAACAAAGGGTTTATATTAATGTTTGGAGATTGCTGCACTAATTTCCGCATCAGTTGTTCGGCTTGGATATGAAACTGTAAACATGCTACAAGACTGAAAGTTGCGGCAATTCTTGCTGACAACTTGGCTTGGTGAAATATCAGCAGGCTGGGTGGGGCAATCTTTCCCTTCTCTTGGCCATTTGAAATCCTGGGGTAAGGAGTACTGTGTGCAGTTTTGGGCTCCAAATTTGAGGAAGGATATTCTTGCTATTGAGGGCGTGCAGCGTAGGTTTACTGGGTTAATTCCTGGAATGGCGGGACTATCATATGTTGAAAGACTGGAGTGACTAGGCTTGTATACACTGGAATTTAGAAGGATGAGAGGAGATCTTATCGAAACGTATAAGATTATTAAGGGGTTGGACACGTTAGAGGCAGGAAACATGTTCCCAATGTTGGGGGAGTCCAGAACAAGGGGCAACAGTTTAAGAATAAGGGGTAGGCCATTTAGAACTGAGATGAGGAAAAACTTTTTCAGTCAGAGAGTTGTGAATCTGTGGAATTCTCTGCCTCAGAAGGCAGTGGAGGCCAATTCTCTGAATACATTCGAGAGAGCTAGATAGAGCTTTTAAGGATAGCGGAGTCAGGGGGTATGGGGAGAAGGCAGGAACGGGGTACTGATTGAGAATGATCAGCCATGATCACATTGAATGGCGGTGCTGGCTCGAAGGGCCGAATGGCCTCCTCCTGCACCTATTGTCTATTGTCTATTGTCTAAAGTTTGACGAGGTTTTTATCGATGGTTTGGGTAGAATTAGCAGGGATCACAGGCAGCACACAAACAAACGTAGCAAAGGTGAGGACTCAGTCCAGCCGCAATGCTGCACCTGAAGAAGGGCCTCGACCCGAAACGTCACCCATTCCATCTCTCCAGAGATGCTGCCTGTCCCGCTGAGTTACTCCAGCTTTCGGTCTAAACCAGCATCTGCAGTTCATTCTTACACATGCCTGCATCGTTCCGCAAATCTCGGCGGGAACCGGGCCAGTGGGCAGTCAGATGGAGTCTGCTCGGAGCCCAGCGAAAGATTAAATTCAGCCTTGGAGAGAGGACTGAGATCCAAGGTTCCCCCAGCGAAGCAAGATCGGATTTCAAGAAGCTCCATTTGATCCGAATGCAGCTACACGCGCCTGCGTTCTTTCCCTGGAAGAGGGGAGCTGGAGAATGCGACCAAACATTTGCCGGCACGCTCGAGATGTCCGGATCACAAAACCCATCCTGGAGAGCATGCAACAAATTTAGGCTCAGTGTGCTAGGAATTAACTTGTATGGCAAATCTTTTTCATGCGCTGTGCAATTCAGCTGAGGCATAAAATTGATTGCAAAACATGATTTGTGCTGCTGGCATGAGTCCTGTACATTCGTATGCTCGATGTACTTATGCAGAGCATACAGGACATGCACCACTCCGCAAATCATCATGTGCTGAATATTTCATGAAGATCTTGCAATATTAAAATATGAATGTCCTGAAGTGTCACAACACGGCTTAGTTTATAGAAAATAGACAATAGGTGCAGGAGGAGGCCATTCAGCCCTTCGAGCCCGCACCGCCATTCAATGTGATCATGGCTGATCATTCTCAATCAGTACCCCGTTCCTGCCTTCTCCCCATACCCCCTGACTCCGCTATCCTTAAGAGCTCTATCTAGCTCTCTCTTGAATGCATTCAGAGAATTGGCCTCCACTGCCTTCTGTGGCAGAGAATTACACAGTTTCACAACTCTCTGACTGAAAAAGTTTTTCCTCATCTCACTTCTAAATGGCCTACCTCTTATTCTTAAACTGTTGCCCCTTGTTCTGGACTCCCCCAACATTGGGAACATGTTTCCTGCCTCTAACGTGTCCAACCCCTTAATAATCTTATATGTTTCGATAAGATCCCCTCTCATCCTTCTAAATTCCAGTGTATACAAGCCTAGTCGCTCCAGTCTTTCGACATACGACAGTCCCGCCATTCCGGGAATTAACCTAGTGAACCTACGCTGCACGCCCTCAATAGCAAGAATATCCTTCCTCAAATTTGGAGACCAAAACTGCACACAGTACAGGTTCACCGTGATCATGGCTGATCATCCACAATCAGTACCCCGTTCCTGCCTTCTCCCCATATCCTTTGACCGCTATCATTAAGAGCTCTATCTAACTCTCTCTTGAAAGCATCCAGAGAATTGGCCTCCACTGCCTTCTGAGGCAGAGAGTTCCACAGATTCACAACTATCGGAGTGGAAAAGTTTTTCCTCATCTCCGTTCTAAATGGAGAAATGGCCAGTCCTGTGCCGTACTTTCATTACAATACAATACAATACAATATATCTTTATTGTCATTGTACGCAGGGGTACAACGAGATTGGGAATGCGCCTCCCATACGATGCAATAATTTAAGTAATTTAGACAATGGTTTAGTGATACAGTGTGAAAACAGGCCCATCAGCCCACCGAGTCCGTGCCACCCATCGATTATTAAACATTGTCTTACACACTATAGGGATCATTTATCATTTTACCAAGCCAATTACCTATAAACCTGTTCGTCTTTGGAGTATGGGAGGAAACCAGAGTTCCCAGGAAAAACCCACGCAGGTTTAGAGACTCGATGCGGAAACAGGCCCTTTCGGCCCACCGGGTCCGCGCCGACCAATGATCCCCGCACATTAACACTATCCTACACGCACTAGGGACAATTTTTACATTTACCAAGCCAATTAACCTACAAACTTGTACGTCTTTGGAGTGTGGGAGGAAACCGAAGATCTCGGAGAAAACCCACGCAGGTCTCGGGGAGAACGTACAAACTCCGTACAGACGGCGCCCGTAGTCGGGATCGAACCCGGGTCTCTGGCGCTGCATTCGCTAGTTCTACATTATTCCATTTTCCCACATCAGTCCACATTTTCACGCAGGGTGCATTATCCAGGAGCTCTTCCACGCTCATTCCCCTCCACTTTGGCTGCAGTTTGGTTAGGCTTTGCAAATTAACCCTGTTCATACAGTGTGACTGAAAGGAGGGAGAATAACGAAGGTCCCATTGGCAGTGCAGAGAATCAGCCATCTGGTGAAATCCTAATTAAATCATTCCCTCTCAGGGAAAATCAAACAACTATTCCACATTAGAAATACTAAACAATAGGATTCGTGCTTTTTAACTGAAGTCTAATCTTTAATAGAAAGAGAGAATATCATAGAGGAAAGATAATCTGGCATTGTGTGATTACATCTGGAACAATATGCTGTGTATATTGTGTAACAAAAACAAATCTACCACATTCATTTTAGTAATGGTGTTTATTACCTTTCATGAAAATTCTTACTAATAATTTATAGTTGTACATTAGGGTACACAGCGGTAGAGTTGCTGCCTTGCAGCGCCAGAGGCCCGGGTTTGATCCTGACTATGGGTGCTGTCTGTATGGAGTTTGTACGTTCTCCCTGTGACCCATGTGGGTTTTCTCCGGGATCTCCCATTTCCTCCCACTTCCCAAAGACGTACAGGTTTGTAGGTTAATTGGCTTTGGTAAAGATTTGTAAATTATTCATAGTGTGTGGGATAGTGCTGGTGTGTTGGGATCGCTGGTCAGCATGGAATTGGTAGGCCGAAAGGCCTGTTTCTGCCCTGTATCTCAAAACTAAACTTTAACTCACAACCTTTCTCTCACTAGTCCTGAACTGTAATCAAAACCTCATCAGGACCATTACCTGAATCAAAGTGAGTTTAATATGGCAGTCTATAAGATCCAGTCCAACTGCTACTTATGCGATGTGTAAGACAACTATTGTAGATTGGTTTCTGTGTAGGATTGCAGAGTAACACAGAAGCAAAATTCATCTGTGGATTCTTTGAATGGTTAGGAATTTGTTCCATTTTCTTCTGCTTTCCTACCACGTCCTAAATACAAAGTAGTTCAAACAGGTTTTATTCCGCATGGAAGGAAACTGAATATGGCCACCTTGGGTTTTAGGCGTGTTTGATTTACGCAAATTTGGAATAACATGCCTGTTTAATTAATACCAAAGCCTCATTTATACGCTCGTATTTTTTAAATAACGCACTTACATTTACAGATGTAGAGACAAAGAACTGCAGATGCCGGTTAATACACAAAAGGTCACAAAGCACTGGAGTAATTCAGCAGGTCAGGCAGCATCTCTAGACAATAGACAATAGACAATAGGTGCAGGAGGAGGCCATTCGGCCCTTCGAGCCAGCACCACCATTCAATGTGATCATGGCTGATCATTCTCAATCAGTACCCCGTTCCTGCCTTCTCCCCATACCACCTGACTCCGCTATCCTTAAGAGCTCTATCTAGCTCTCTCTTGAATGCATTCAGAGAATTGGCCTCCACTGCCTTCTGAGGCAGAGAATTCCACAGATTCACAACTCTCTGACTGAAAAAGTTTTTCCTCATCTCAGTTCTAAATGGCCTACCCCTTATTCTTAAACTGTGGCCCCTTGTTCTGGACTCCCCCAACATTGGGAACATGTTTCCTGCCTCTAACGTGTCCAACCCCTTAATAATCTTATACGTTTCGATAAGATCTCCTCTCATCCTTCTAAATTCCAGTGTATACAAGCCTGTGGATAGGTGATGTTTCGGGTCGGGACTCCTCTTCTGTCACCTCTGTGTCAGATGCTGGTTTAAATCGAAAGGCCGACACAAAAAGCTGGAGTAACTCAGCGGGACAGACAGCATCTCTGGAGAGAAGGAATGGATGACGTTTCGGGTCGAGACCCTTCGTCAGACTCTTCAGAGTCTGAAAAAGGGTCTCGTCCCGAAACGTCACCCATTCCTTCTCCCCAGAGATGCTGTTTGTCCCGCTAAGGTACTCTGTGTTTGATTTGAGATATGCAGTACTTTTCAAAAAACGCAACCCTTGCATAAATGAGAGGTGGCTGTGCTGAGAAACCAAATCATTTTAGTCAAAGTTTTCAAGCAGTGAACTAGGTTTTGTATTAAAAAAAGGGATTTGATGGGGTTAAGAATCTTAATCAGTTGTGTGCATAAATGTGCAATATAGCAATGAATGCACCCCATCCTTTACTTCTGAACGGGGGGGGGGGGGAAGAGATATAGTAGAGTGAAGTGCAATGGAAGTTGTGCAGTAAATGGGGAACAGTGACACAGAGGTAGAGTTGCTGCCTCACAGCGCCAGAGACCCGGGGTCGATCCTGACTACGGGCGCTGTCTGTACCGAGTTTGAACGTTCTCCTCGTGACCTGCGTGGGTTTTCTCCGGGTGCTCCAGTTTCCTCCCACACTCCAAAGACGTGCAGGTTTGTAGGTTAATTGGCTTCGGTGAAATTGTAAATTGTCCCTAGTCCGTGTAGGATAGTGTTCGTGTGCAGGGATTGTTGGCCGGTGCGGACTCGGTGGGCCGAATGGCCTGTTTCCGCGCTGTATCTCTAAACTAAACTAAACCATACTCGCATTTTCATAAAATATGCACCATCGCTACTATGAAACGTAGTCCGATTGAAATATTAGTGTGAAGTCACGAGTGCAGTGTAAATGTGCCAATCCAACGTTGTCTCTGAGACTTGGTGGGAGTGGTATGAACCCAATTTTGATCCACACTCACTTTGACTGAATAATGAAAGGCCGAGATGGAGTGGATGTGGAGAGGATGTTTCCAGTAATGGGAGTGTCCAGAACCTGAGGGCACAGCCTCAGAATAAAAGAGCGTACCTTTAGAATGGAGACGAGGAGGAATTAATTTTGACAGAGCGTGGTGAATCTGTGGAATTCATTGCCACAGAAAACTGTGGAGGCCAAGTCAATGGGTATTTTTAACGCGGAGATTGATGGGTTGTTGATTCGAAAGGGCGTCAAACGTTACGGGGGAGTAGGCAGGAAAATGGGGTTGAGAGGGGAAGATAGATCAGCCATGATTGAATGGCGGGGTAGACTCGATGGGGCAAATTGGCTAATTGGCCTCATACGACGTATGGTCATGAAGACTGGTGAATTAACCCTCTGATTTATTCACCCTATAATCCCAATGAAGTAAATGGGAGTGAATTTTGAAAGCAGACATGAATGTGCTTGCACTGTTAAATCATCCATTGAGCACATGTGCCTGAGAGCATACCTCTGTCTTATTATCCCATCAACGTACAGACTATATCTATTGGCGAAGGCCAGAGGTCTTGTGGTCTACTTCAGATCTTTACCTTTGAGTACAGATTACCACAGAAGGCTGTGGAGGCCAAGTCAATGGATATTATTAAGGCGGAGATTGAGAGAATCTTGATTGGTACGGGTGTCAGGGGTTATGGGGAGAACGCAGGAGAATGGGGCTGAGAGGGGCTGAGATAGATCAGCCACGATTGAATGGCGGAGTAGATGGGCCGAATGGCCTAATTCTGCTCCTATATCTTATAAACTTATGAACCTTTGGCAATGCTTCACAAATACAGCACCCGGTGACCATTTCCATGGATATGCCGTTGCTTAATTACCCCCAGTGTGATACGATGGAAGTTGCTTTTGCCGTGAAATCCCACCACACTTTAATGGGCTCAGAAATGCTTGGTGACCAATAAATGCACCCTTTGACTCTACTACAGCAAGTCTTCCATCACATTGTTATTTTGCCAGTCAGGCCCGTAACATTTCATTCCCATATAGAGCAGATTATTTTCCAGCATGTATGGTGTTCTGGGGAGAATCCATTGTCACAGTCAGATGACAGCGGACGCCAAGTCAATGGATATTTCCAAGGCGGAAATTGACAGATTCTTGATTAGTGCGGGTGTCAGAGGTTATGGGGAGAAGGCAGGAGAATGGGGCTGAGAGGGGAAGATAGATCAGCCATGATTGAATGGCACAGTAGACTTGTTGGGCCGAATGGCCTAATTCTGCTCCTACAACCTATGAACTTATGAACGCACGTCTAACTTTGGCCATGTTTTAAGGTGAAATAATGTGAAGTAATGCTCAGAATTACCCTCTCTAAACAGAAGAAGAACGGTCTCGACCCGAAACGTCACCCATTCCTTCTCTCCTGAGATGCTGCCTGACCTGCTGAGTTACTCCAGCATTTTGTGAATAAATACCTTCTCTCTAAACAGAATGTTATGCGCAAGCCTGAAGTCTAATAATTTTTTCTGTGCTTGTCAGAAATATTCATTTAAAAGAGGAAAGTATATCAAATATGGCAAAGCATAAAAGATCAATCCACTTGAAAAAAAACAAAGCTGGAATCACAAAACATTTAAATTGCATTTCCTTTGGCAATTAAGTGAGTAATTAGTGAAGCCACTTAATCTATTTAAATTAAATGGGTAAACACTATCACAAAAGCTGTTATTTTAAATTCTGATTCAATGTAAAGTGTGGTTAAAATAGAGTGACAAGCAACGAAAAGAGATTTTGCTTCGCTTAGATGTAAAAGAAAAGGTTTACGTCTTAGTGTGATGACATTACCGAGGCATTCTTTCCCAGATTCCACAAGACCCGAAGCAATTATTGATAATCTTACATGAATAAAACTGTAGTCAGATTAATACTGGTGTGCATGTAGATCAATGTTGTGTTAGAGTATGGATTAGCCAGCAGTACTTTCCTGTCGAGATGAATCTGGGTAAATAAAATAACACTTGTTTGAAACGGTGTCTGGGGATTAGTTTTTGTGTGTGAGCATTGTGTGGCATTTTGGCTCCCATTTCATGGCAAACATCATCAGACTACTTTAACAATGGGCTGGGGACTGCTTCTGCTGCTGTACACGAGGAAATGGGAAGTCCAGCCCAGACCAGGTGCTTTTATTGCGGTATCAAAGGTTAGATGTTATAAAGTCATCAAACGCAAATTATAAGACTATTCATTACTGTCTAGACTTGAACTATTTGTGATGTTGCCTCTTGACCCAGTTACTTGCTCATTGTTCTTTTTTTCTTCCCTTCACGAACCCTCGTTTGCATTTGACCTCTGGCTAGGCCCTGGTATTTAATTGGAGTCGCAAGTAGAAAAACAGAGTAATTATCACTTTTTTTTCCCCTCCAAATTCCGCTTGCAGTAATTATTGTGTATTTATTATTATAATTTTTTTCACAGCGAATTGCAAGTAAAGTAATTCAGTAAATTGCACGCACGTTTTAAGATACGCTCAGATACTCAGTTACAAATGTAATCCTACAAATGATCACCAATTCCATACACCCCTCTGGGCAACAACACTTAACGGGAATGTAAATATTCCTCACTTTGACCTGAACTCCCGTTGAATAAGTGATGGATCTGCAATTCATCCTATGATTTGTTGAAACTCTATCTACACTCTTACAATTCCCTGTAAGCGTTCCCTTCCTAAAACTAAAATTGAACGTGTCACATTAGCCCAAGTCCGACTTATCTCTCAGCTGAATTATCTTCTTAGCTTCCAATCGTCTATCATGAACAACAATCTGTAATCCTGCCCATAGCAGTATCCAACACAACGTAATTAGTTACAATAATATTTAAAATTAAGACGTTAAGGGCAAAACGCATTGCCCTTAAGAGAGAGCTGGATAGAGCTCTTAAGGATAGCGGAGTCAGGGGGTATGGGGAGAAAGAAGATAACTGCAGATGCTGGTACAAATCAAAGGTTTTTATTCACAAAATGCTGGAGTTCTCCGTTCTAAATGGCCTACCCCTTATTCTTAAACTTTGGCCCCTGGTTCTGGACTCCCCCAACATTGGGAACATGTTTCCTGCCTCTAACGTGTCCAACCCCTTAATAATCTTATATGTTTCGATAAGATCCCCTCTCATCCTTCTAAATTCCAGTGTATACAAGCCTGGTCGCTCCAGTCTTTCAACATATGACAGTCCCGCCATTCCGGGAATTAACCTAGTAAACCTACGCTGCACGCCCTCGATAGCAAGAATACATAGCTGATGATCATCAATCTACTCTACCATAAATTTAATATTACGCCTTTATAAAATGGTGGTAAGATCCTAGCTTAGTTTAGTTTAGTTCGGAGATACTGCACAGGAACAGGTCCTTCGGGCCCACCGAGTCCGCACCGACCAGTGATCCCTGCACTCCAACGTTATCCTACACACCTGGGACAATACACAATTTTTTACAAAAGCCAAATTAACCTACAAAACCTGTACGGTTTTGGAGTGTGGGGGGAAACTGGAGCACCCGGGGAAAACCCACGCGGGAGAACGTACAAACTTGGTACAGACAGCACCCATAGTCAGGATCGAACCCGGGTCTCTGGCGCTGTAAGACAGCAACTCTACCGCTGCACCACCGTGCTGCCTGTAGCTGGAAGTGCAAGCAATAAATTGTGATGTTTCCCAGCAATCGTAGTTGGAGCTATTGACTGATGTTAAACACTGCATACAATTTACCAATTATAGTTTGCAATTAGAAATGCCTCTATTTTAAATGAGTGTGTTCTTTGTATGTTATTTATTCATAAAGCTTGCCAAGATATATCAAGTTACATGTTTAAGATAGACATAAAATGCTGGACTAACTTCGCGGGTCGAGCAGCATCTCTGGAGAGAAGAAATGGGTGACTGTAGAAGGGTCTCGTCCCAAAACGTCGCCCATTCCTTCTCTCCAGAGATGCTGATCGGCCCACTAGGTCAGTGCTTCTTAAACTGGTGAATTGTTCACCCAAGGGTGAATGAAACTAGAGGGGTGCAAGAAGGGAGAATGACTTAACAAGATTCAAGATTCAAGATTCAAGATAGCTTTATTTGTCATCCAAAAAAGTGTTTTGGACGAAATTCAGTCACCCACAGTCCAACAATAAAAGCACTAAAATAGGCAGGTTACACAATAAAGCATTAAAATAGACAAATTACACAACCCCAAAAACACACAAAAAAAGAAACATCCATCACAGTGAGTCTCCTCCAGTCCTCTCCTCACTGTGATGGAAGGCCACAATGTCTTTTCCCTTCCCCTGCCGTCTTCTCCCGCGGTCAGGCTGTTGTGGTTCCAGGCCGCGCCGGACGGTCCGCAGCGGGCCGACCCAAACCCAGCGATCCGGGGCGGGTGAACACGCTGCTGCTGCCGCTGTTGCTGCACGTCGGGGCGGTCGTGGCTCCCAACATTGAAGCCCCCGCCCAGCAGAGAAAAATCCCGCGGCCTATTTTAGGCCGCGCTGGACGGTGAAATGTCCGCGCCCCAAGCCCCGCGATCCGGGGCGGGCGAACACGCTGCCGCTGCCGGAGCTCCCGATGTCGGCATCCACGCGGCCCGAGCCTAAGGCGAGTCGCAGCCGCTCCCGCAGCCTCCGAAGACGGCCGGCTCCGCTGATGGTATGTCCGATCCGCGGGCTCTGCGAACCAGAGCCCTGGAGGCCGCCAGCTCCAGGAGTTGGGCCGATGGTAGGCCGCAGCAAGAACGGAGACACCACCCAGAAAACAAAGGTCGGGTCTCCGTTCGGAAGGGACACATATTTACAATTTTACAGTTCCCCCCCTCCCCCCCACACCCACACATAGTACACAAACACAAAAACACAACATCGCATCGACAATTAAGACACAAAAAAACAACAAAACACAAAGACAAATGGACCGCAGGTAAGCCACAGCTGCTATGGCAGCGCCGCCATTTTATAACTAATTATATATAAAATTATACACAAGGGAGAATAAGACGAAACTTACCAAAAAACATAAGAAAATTTAGTCGAGGATGAATGAAATTTTGTGATAAAGACTCAAGGATGAATGAGTTTAAAAAGCCCTGCACTGCGTCACTCCAGCATTTAATGTTTATCTTTGGTGTAAACCAACATCTGGAGATCCTTCCTACATAAGTTGAGGGCGTGCAGCGTAGGTTTACTAGGTTAATTCCCGGAATGGCGGGACTATCATATGTTGAAAGACTGGAGCGACTAGGCTTGTATACACTGAAATTTAGAAGGATGAGAGGAAATCTTATGGAAACGTATAAGATTATTAAGGGGTTGGACACGTTAGAGGCAGGAAACATGTTCCCAATGTTGGGGGAGTCCAGAACAAGGGGCCACAGTTTAAGAATAAGGGGTAGGCCATTTAGAACTGGGATGAGGAAAAACATTTTCAGTCAGAGAGTTGTGAATCTGTGGAATTCTCTGCCTCAGAAGGCAGTGGAGGCCAATTCTCTGAATGCATTCAAGAGAGAGCTGGATAGAGCTCTTAAGGATAGCGGAGTCAGGGGGTATGGGGAGAAGGCAGGAACGGGGTACTGATTGAGAATGATCAGCCATGATCACATTGAATGGCGGTGCTGGCTCGAAGGGCCGAATGGCCTACTCCTGCACCTATTGTCTATTGTCTATATGTTGATTCGTAGTCTGGATGAGCCGAATCGCCTAATTCTGCTCCTATGTCTTATGGATAGTGTAAACCGTCAGCCATTTTTTCCTCCCAGCGTGTTTAGTTCAGTTTAGTTTAGAGATACAGTGCAGAAACAGGCCCCTCGGCCCACCGAGTCCGCGCCGACCAGCGACCCCCGCACTATCCTGCACACCTTATGGATTATTTACAATTATACCAAGCCAATTAGCCAACAAATCTGTACGTCTTTGGAGCGTGCGAGGAAACCGGAGCACTGAGGGAAAAGCCAGGTGGGTCACGGGGAGAACGTACAAACGCCGTGCAGACCGCACCCGTGGTAAGGATCGAACCCGGGTCTCCGGCGCTGTGAGGTACCAACCTGCCGTACCACCCAGTTGCATGGAAATGTCAAACGCTAAAGGGCATCACTTTAAGGTGAGAGGGGGAATGTTTTGTGTGGCACTCTTTTGCACAAAGAGTGGTGGGTGCCTGGTGCCAAGAGGGAGGTGATGGAAACAGGTTCAATCGTGACATTTAGGCAGGCCTCCAGCCAGGCAGATGGCGGGATATAGACCATGAGACTAGAAATTCCCATTCCCAATCTGACCTTTCTGTCCTGGGCCTCCTCCATTGTCAGAGTGAGGCCCAGCGCAAATTGGAGGAACAACACCTCATATTTCGCTTGGGTAGTTTACACCCCAGCGGTTTGAACATTAACTTCTCTAACTTCAGATAGTCCCTGCTTTCCCTCTCTATCCTCTCCCTTTTCCCAGTTTTCCCACCAGTCTTCCTGTCTCCGACTACATCCTATCTTTGTCCTGCCCCCTCCCCTGACATCAGTTTGAAGAAGGGTCTCGACCCGAAACGTCACCCATTCCTTCACTCCCAAGATGTTGCCTGACCCGCTGAGTTACTCCAGCATTGTGTGTGTACCTATGAGATTAGAAAAGAATAGTTTAAATTCACATCATGGGTCAAACGGTCTGTTCCTGTACTGGATAGTTCCAGGCTCTTAGTTCATTAGTCTGCAAATATCAGGTAACAGTTCACATTGGGAGCTGCAAGGCTCTCAGAGCTGCTAATGAAGAGATTTGGCCAGCCCCCATTGATGGAAAGCCATGTTCAACTTGGAAATCCCCACAAAACATTAACAAGGCTGGGCTTGGAAAATTGCTGGAAGTTTGGCTCAACGCTGGGTTACTGAAAGGATCCAGAAAAGAATCACCATATGCACGTCAGAATTGGGGTTTGCCAACTGTCCCGTATTAGCCGGGACATCCCGTGTTTTGGGCTGAATTAGTTTGTCCCGTACGGGACCGCCCTTGTCCCGTACGGGACCGCCCTTGTCCCGTATTAGTAGGGTTGCCAACTTCCTCACTCCCAAATAAGGGACAAAGGGTGACGTCACCGCCCCGTGCCCCACATGACCTCACCCGGCCAGCGGCCCCGTGCTCCCGCTCCACCAATGGCGGCCACCCTGTCCGGGCGGCCGCCATTGGTGGAACGGGAGCACGTGGCCGCTGGCTGGGTGAGGTCACGTGGGGCGCGCGGGCGGTGATGTCATATTGCCCCGTATTTGGGAGTGAGGAAGTTGGCAACCCTTGTCAGAATATATCGAATTTTATAACAAGTCGTACTTACAATTGTACACAGTTGAAGCGATCTGTGGAATTCTAGGTTTACTAGGTTAATTCCCAGAATGGCGGGACTGTCATATGTTGAAAGACTGGAGCGACTAGGCTTGTATACACTGGAATTTAGAGGGATGAGAGGAGATCTTATCGAAACGTATAAGATTATTAAGGGTTTGGACACGTTAGAGGCAGGAAACATGTTCCCAATGTTGGTGGAGTCCAGAACCAGGGGCCACAGTTTAAGAATAAGGGGTAGGCCATTTAGAACGGAGATGAGGAAGGGGAAAATGAGGAGGGGAAAACCCACGCAGGTCACGGGGACAACGCACAAACTCCGTACAGACAAGCACCCTTGGTCAGGATCGAACCCGGGTCTCCGGCGCTGTAAGGCAGTAGCTCTACTGCTACGCCACCGAGCCACCCCCAGGTGCAATCTTACTGTGTACTTTCAAATGAGGCTTTTCCCCAACTCTTTGATTCCAATACCAAAGTGTTGGAGAATTTGTGGATTATTCAGTAGTTGGAATGAGTTAAATTTTCCATTTTTTTTCCCAACTTAGTTTCAACGTATATATTGACTGCCAAGATTTTCCACTTTGAAGTTAAATAACATGGGTGTTGTATCAGAAAATCAGAGAGTGACAAACTACAACTGATAAGAATACCAGTTCCCCCCCCCCCCCCCCTCCCCCCTCCCCCCTCCCCCCCACTCACTCAGTTCCATCTCAGTCGGCTTCTCTCATTCCAAGGTTTATTCCAAGGTAAAAGCTGGAGGCTATGGAATTACAAGCAAGGCAGCCCCAGCCAAGATCAGACTTACTCTCTGGAAGTATAAGCCTGGAGCCACAAACTTTTCCAAGTTCCGCACCTAATTTGGCAGTGACGATCCTGAAGTCTGCAAAGTGGAGAGAAAATGACCATCTGTTCAAGCGTGTGTTTGCTGGGAGGGGACTTTGCAGTTGGGGAATTGTAATGCCTGAGAAGGCGAGACAACCTCTATTGCCATACGATGGTTCAGCTCATATTAGATACTGTACCAAATACTGACGCGGCATAGAACAGGGCCCGCAGTGGCCCAGCTGGAAGAGCTACCGGAGACCCGGGTTCGATCCTGACCTCGGGTGCTGCCTGTGTGTGGAGTTTGTACGTTCACCCTGTGACCACGTGGGTTTTCTCCGGGTGCTCCGGTTTCAATAGACAATAGACAATAGACAATAGGTGCAGGAGGAGGCCATTCGGCCCTTCGAGCCAGCACCGCCATTCAATGTGATCACGGCTGATCATTCTCAATCAGTACCCCGTTCCTGCCTTCTCCCCATACCCCCTGACTCCACTATCCTCAAGAGCTCTATCTAGCTCTCTCTTGAATGCATTTAGAGAATTGGCCTCCACTGCCTTTTGAGGCAGAGAATTCCACAGATTCACAACTCTCTGACTGAAAAAGTTTTTCCTCATCTCAGTTCTAAATGGCCTATCCCTCATTGTTAAACTGTGGCCCCTTGCTCTGGACTCCCCCAACATTGGGAACATGTTTCCTGCCTCTAACGTGTCCAACCCCTTAATAATCTTATACGTTTCGATAAGATCTCCTCTCATCCTTCTAAATTCATCCCACATTCCAAAGACCTGCGGGTTTGTAGGTTAATTGGTTTTGGGAAAAATGTTAAATTGTCCCAAGTGTGTGGGACAGCGTTAGTGTGCGGGGATCACTGGTCGGCGCGGACTCGGTTGGCCAAATGGCCTGTTTCCGCACTGTATCTCTAATGTCCAATGGTCTGAAGTGCATCACAAAGGCCCAGTAAGGGGAAGTGAGGTCTAACTGTCAAGGTCGGCCCGCGGGAGGCTCCCCGAGGTTGAACAGTGGGAGGGCGAGGAGAGGGACGATGGTTCACTGGCCGGTCTTGACGGAGGCGACTGTTGCAATGGGCCTTGATGACCAACTGCAGCTGGGACTTTGGAA
Source organism: Rhinoraja longicauda (assembly GCF_053455715.1). Classification (NCBI taxonomy): domain Eukaryota; kingdom Metazoa; phylum Chordata; class Chondrichthyes; order Rajiformes; family Arhynchobatidae; genus Rhinoraja; species Rhinoraja longicauda. The sequence continues at coordinate 4,418,262 of NC_135985.1, forward strand.
ATGGCGCCAACTCTTGCATAGTGTCTCAGTGGACCATTTCCATCCACGTTGTACTTAATCTGGGATTGCATTTGTAGAGAGCAATTATTTACTGAACTGTTTGCAAAAAAAAGAATGTTGCTGTACCTCAGAACACGTGAGAATAAAGAACCATTGAACCATTGGTAAGCTGTCTTGTTTGGTACCAATTGTCAAAGGTCAGGCATGTGAATCTTCAACCAAAGACACAAAGGCGAGTTTGATTTCACCCAGCCAAAGCAATCAAATAGAGGAAAAAAGAATCACATCATCAGGACAAGGATCATTTCATGATCAGTTCCAGGCTGGTTTGCAATCTATGTCAGAATACTGTTAGGGTTTCCACCAACCTAGTTAAGAATGAGTTAGAGATGAGTGGGATCACTATTCTCTCTCCTGACGTACGGTCTCGACCCAATACATCATCCATCCCTTCACCTGCACAGATGCTTCCTGACCTGGTGAGTTGCTCCAGCAGTTTAGTCTAGTTTATTATTCTCATGTGTACCGAGGTACAGTGAAAAGCTTTTTTATTGTGTGCTAACCAGTCAGCGAAAAGACTGTACGTGATTAAAACCGAGCCCTCCACAGTGTGCAGATACAGGATAAAGGTTTAACATTCCAACTATCTTCAATCAGACTTTACTAGGCTTGATCTTGCACTAAATGTTATTCCCCTTATCCTGTATCTGCACACTGTGGACTGCTCGATTGTAATCACGTACAGTCTTTCCGCTGACTGCATAGCTCACAATAAAAAAGCTTTTCACTGTACCTCGGTACACGTGAGAATAATAAACTAGACTAAACTAAAGTAAACGAAACATTTAGTGCAGTAAAGTCCAATTAAAGATAGTTCAAAGGTCTCTAATGGGGGAGATTATGGGGTCAGGACTGCTCTCTAGTTGGTGAGGACGGTTCAGTTGCCTGATAAATGGGCACAGCGGTAGAGTTGCTGCCTTACAGTGAATGCAGCGCCGGAGACCGGGGTTCCATCCTGACTACGGGCGCTGTCTGTGCGGAGTTTATACGTTCTCCCCGTGACCTGCGTGGGTTTTCTCCGAGATCTTCGGTTTCCTCCCACACTCCAAAGACGTGCAGGTATGTAGGTTAATTGGCTGGGCAAATGTAAAAATTGTCCCTGGTGGGCGTAGGATGGTGTTAGTGTGCGGGGATCGCTGGTCGGCGCGGACCCGGTGGGCCAAAGGGCCTGTTTCCGCGCTGGATCTCTAAAACTAGAAACTAAAAGCTGTTAGCTGTTTGCTGTTTGCTCTGTGTGCTGCCCCACACAGTGCCTCGTGTTTCCTTGCTGAGACCTCTGCCTCAAGAGCAACGTTGCGGCTGATGCCACAAGCCCTTAGTCCTGTCCAACATGCCAAAGGAAGGGAGAGTCACCTGGCCACCAATGCCATAGAGATGGTGCAAACCATTGCAATGTCAGCTCAGCGCAGAAGAACAGTACAGAGCCTCCTGCATCATGTCTGTGATGGCCTGAGTCCTGTTTACTCTTATAGATCATAGAAACAAAAGTCTGTTGAAATATGGAGCAGGCCAAACTTGGGATAAAAATAGCCCACTAAATAGCACGTACACTCAGTACTCTGAAGGGAATTAACTGGTTTTGCTTCTTTTCCATTATTTCAGAAGAGATTTTTTTTTCTAGTCACTCAGGGTAAGCATTCAGCAATTGTTATCTTTCATCTTTTATCATTTAAAACATTAACTGTGTAGGAAGGCCGAGGGAATTTGCAGCTGCTAGTAACTAACTTCATAAGTTATAGGAGCTGAATTAGGCCATTCGGCCCATCAGGCCTACTCCACCATTCAATCATGGCTGATCTATTTTCACCGCTCAACCCCATTCCGCTGCCTTCTCCCCGTAACCCCTGACACCCGTACTAATCAAGAATCTTTCAATGTCCGCCTTAAAAATATCCATTGACTTGTGGTCCACAGCCGTCTGGGGCAATGAATTCCACAGGTTCATCATCTAGAAACGTGAGGTTAAGGATAATGGAATTGTTGACTAACCTCATTAATTGAACATGTTGAGCTCATCAGAGATGTATGTTAAAGTGATACGTGGAATATTCAAATATTGGAGAGCTTTGGCTCTGATAACCTCAATCACAAGAGATTTCCAGCATTAGTTTAACTTGTTAAAACGGATTGGCTTTCTGAGATATGCTGTAAATATTGACATTAGCAATTCTTTTTTGAAGAATCTAGCCTTTATGTTTTCTGTGAAGAGAGTCCTTCTATTTAGCTTTTCTACAACATTTCACAGCTAGCTTTTATAGGGCAGCACAATGTCGCAGTGGTAGAGTTGATGCCTTACAGCGCTTACAGCACCAGAGACCCAGGTTCGATCCTAGCTAGGGGTTCTGTCTGTGCGGAGTTTGTCCGTTCTCCCCGCGACCTGCGTGGGTTTTCTCCGAGATCTTCGGTTTCCTCCCGCACTCCAAAGACGTACAGTACAGGTTTGTAGGTTAAATGGCTTGGGATCAATGTAAAAATTGTCCCTAGTGTAGGATAGAGGTAATGTGCGGGGATCTGTTCTTGAAGAACGATGGCCTCATCGAGAATCAATTGCTCTTGAAATGACTGGCTCGTTAGATCATTTCTTTCCAAGAGCGACCACATGAATGTGGGTCTGGAATAAGTCAGAATGAGTCAAGATAACCGCGTTCCTTCACCAAAGGGTATTGATGAGCCAGCTGGTGTTTTGTACGAAAGTTGTTCTTTAATTCGCTGGAAGTTAGACACAAAAAGCTGGAGTAACTCAGCGGGACAGGCAGCATCTTTGGACAGAAGGAATGGGTGACGTTTCGGGTCGAGACCCTTCTTCAGACTCGGGTAGCTTACACCCAGACAGTGTGAACATTGAATGCTCCAATTTTAGGTAACAACTCAACCCCCTCCTTTTTGGGATAGGACAGGTTTAGATGGATATGACAGGTTATGGAGGGCAGGTACGGGCAGGTGGGACTAGAGTAGATTAAGCACATTACCCGAGTCAATAGACAATAGACAATAGACAATAGGCGCAGGAGGAGGCCATTCGGCCCTTCGAGCCAGCACCGCCATTCAATGTGATCATGGCTGATCATTCTCAATCAGTACCCCGTTCCTGCCTTCTCCCCATACCCCCTGACTCTGCTATCCTTAAGAGCTCTATCTAGCTCTCTCTTGAATGCATTCAGAGAATTGGCCTCAACTGCCTTCTGAGGCAGAGAATGCCACAGATTCACAACTCTCTGACTGAAAAAGTTTTTCCTCATCTCAGTTCTAAATGGCCCTTATTCTTAAACTGTGGCCCCTTGTTCTGGACTCCCCCAACATTGGGAACATGTTTCCTGCCTCTAACGTGTCCAACCCCTTAATAATCTTATATGTTTCGATAAGATCCCCTGTCATCCTTCTAAATGCGGGCAAGTCCCACTTGCCTGCATTTGGCCCATACCGTTCTCAACCTGTCCTATCCATGTGCCTGTCCAAATGTCTTTTAAACATTGCCTCAACTAAATCTTTTCTGCACCCTTTACATCTTAATAATATCTTTCCTATTACTGGGTGACCAAAACTGAACACAAAACTCCAAATATGGCCCAACCAAAGTCTTATACAACTGTAACATAACCTCCCTACTTTTATACTCAATTTTTGAACTTGGTAGTCATGGCTTTCAGACTTCTGTACCTTCTTTATAATGGTAGGAGTGAAATGAGAGCGTGGCCAGGGTGGTGACAGTGAAAATAAATTAAACACGTTCAGGTCGGATAAAGGGTCCCCACCCAAACGTCACTTAGAGTCATCGAGTCAAGGAGTGATACAGTGTGGAATCAGGCCCTTCGACCCAACAGCCAACATGTCCCAGCTACACTAGTCCCACCTTCCCACGTTTTGCCAATATCCCTCCAAACCTGTCCTGTCCATATGTCCATGTTCTATCCACTTGTCCATGTTCTCCAGTGACGTTGCCTGACTCACGGACTTTCCCCAGCATTGTGTGTCTTTTCCTTTTGTAAACCAGCATCTGCAGTTCCTTCCTAGTTGTTTCTTGATGTTCAAGGACCTTTGCAAATCAAAATAGTTTCAATACTATATGAAGATTGTAGCAGTGAGACAAGTTCCTAACACGATACTGGGCTACAAGGTGAAGATGAATTTTAGATTTTTAGATTTTAGAGATACAGCGCGGAAACAGGCCCTTCGGCCCACCGAGTCCGCGCCGCCCAGCGATCCCCGCACATTAACACTATCCTACACACACAAGGGACAATTTTTACATTTACCCAGTCAATTAACCTACATACCTGTACGTCTTTGGAGTGTTGGAGGAAATCGAAGATCTCGGAGAAAACCCACGCAGGTCACGGGGAGAACGTACAAACTCCGTACAGATGGCGCCCGTAGTCAGGATCGAACCCGAGTCTCTGGCGTTGCATTCGCTGTAAGGCAGCAACTCTACCGCTGTGCCACCGTGCCGCCTTGGATGGCACTTGCCAATGCAGATAGTCAGCCAGCCGTGAGCTATGGGTTGCTGTTCGTACATGATCCAGCAACCTGAAGTGATAATCCACAGAATGTTTTAGTTTAGTTTAGTTTAGAGACACAGCGTGGAAACAGGCCCTCTGGCCACCGAGTGTGCACCGACCAGCGATCCCCGCACGCTAACACTATCCTACACGAAGGACAATTTACATGTTACACCAGTCCTACAATCCCGCACGTCTTCGGAGTGTGGGAGGAAACTGAAGATCTCCGAGAAAGCCCACGCAGGTCACGGGGAGAACGTACAAACTCCCCACAGACAAGCACCCGTAGTCGGGATCGAACTCGGGTCTCCGGCGCTGTGAGGCAGCAACTCTACCGCTGCGCCACCGTGCTACCCTGGAGAGGTGATGTTTATGTGCTGGGTATCAGTTGTCAGAGGGAGGGAGGAAGTTACCCACGATGTTGCTACCGACCGTGCAACTAATACTCAAAGTGTGCAGTGTTCCCAAAGCAATAAAAATAACTTGACACTGTGGTGGAGTCCTGTAAAGCACGGCAGACTAATATATTACCTCCCACCTCACTGCTGATTCCCCCGTGCAGTGGGTGTGATTCAAAGGCACACCAACGGGACCAAGAGTGTCAACACATCCATCTTTTTTAAAGGCCAAATAGACGGTGAAAGATTCATAGGGGTGTTAAGGGGAGGTGATGTAGAATCTAAGAATAGGCACTGAAGTTTTAAAACCATGCATTGAGGAGCTTGGACAATATCAGTTGTGGGGATGAGTTTCTTTTTAGCTTTTAGAGATACAGCGCGGAAACAGGCCCTTCGGCCCACCGAGTCCGCGCCGACCAGCGATCCCCGCACACTAATACCACCTTACACACACACGAGGGACAATTTTTCCAAGCCAATTAACCTACAAAACCTCCTGTACGTCTATAGAGTGCGGGAAGGAGACCGTAACTCCGGGGTAAAAATCCCACGTAGGTCACGGGGAGAACATACAAACTCCGTCCAGACAAACGCCCGTGGTCAGGATTGAACTCGGATCCTTGGCGCAGTAAGGCAGCAACTCTACCGCTGCCATTTTAATTTTAGAACAACATTATAATCGCAGTAAGAAATAGAAATATAGAAAAATAGAAAAATAGGTGCAGGAGGAGGCCATTCAGCCCTTCGAGCCAGCACCGCCATTCAATATGATCATGGCTGATCATCCAAAATCAGTATCCCATTCCTGCTTTTTCTCCATATCCCTTGATTCCTTTAGCCCTAAGAGCTAAATCTAACTCTCTCTTGAAAACATCCAGTGAATTGGCCTCCACCGCCTTCTGTGGCAGAGAATTCCACAGATTCACAACTCTGCTTGGAAAAGTTTTTTCTCATCTCAGTCCTAAATTATTCTTAAACTGTGCCCCTTGGTTCTGGACTCTCCCAGCATCAGAAACATTTTTCCTGCATCCAGCCTGCCCAATCCTTTAAGAATTTTATATGTTTCTATAAGATCCTCTCTCAATCTTCTAAATTCCAGTGGATACAAGCCCAGTCGACCCATTCGTTCATCATATGTCAGTCCCGCCATCCCGGGAATTAACCTGGTGAACCTACGTTGCACTCCCTCAATAGCATGAATGTCCTTCCTGAATTTAGGAGACCAAAATTACACACAATACTCCAGGTGCGATCTCACCAGGGCCCTGTACAACTGCAGTAAGACCTCCTTGCTCCTAAACTAAATATATTTAAAAACTCTAGGCAAAATAAGTTTGAAAAAGGCAGGAAAAAAACAGACGTGTGATCTAAAGACTGATTTCCATACTTGCTGGAATTGAAACAATAGGCGTTCGTTCCTCTGTAAGCATTCATTATCCAGCAGCCAAGATAGCTCCCGGCTCCTAATGACAGTTTTATCATATTGCATCTGGACATAATACAGGGATTTGGCAAGATGCGTCCCATCCCAGTTTTCCTGAGTGCATGTTTTGGACAGGCAATAAAAAACATATTTTACTGCATTCTCATTTATTCTCCTCTGGGGTTTTTTTTTTTTGTTTCGCGGCCTAACTGGAAAGAATTGCATCGGTTGTACTGGTGGTCCAGACTTTTAGTTCCTTTGTGGTCTGACATTAAGAAACACATCTGATTTTGCCAGTGATTTAATGTGGGGAAGTGATTTTGGTTTTGTTGGTGGTCTAGAAAGGGAAGATTCAGATGTCTCAGGTGGTTTTGTGGAGAGTTATACAGTCGATGCTGGTGGGCTGATGAGAGGATGTGTGTTAAAGATCGCTCGTGCTCATGCAATGGGAATACATCCATCTGCCTTTAAATCTATTTGTTGATAAGTTTGTAAGTTCTTGGAGCAGAATTAGGCCATTCGGCCCATCGAGTCCACTCTGCCATTCAATCATGGCTGATCTATCTCTCCCTCCTAACCCCATTTTCCTGCCTTCTCCCCATAACCCCTGGCAGCCATACCAATCAAGAATCTATCTATCTCTGCCTTAAACATATCCATTGACTTGGCCTCCACAGCCTTCTGTGGCAATAATTTCCACAGATTTACCACCCTCTCTTGCTAAAGATGTTCACTGACAATTTACCAAGTCTATTTCTGTTCATTATCACTAATAAGGTTTAGTACTACACGCTACCAATCACAGATGTGGAGACATTGGTAGAGTTGTCTCGTTGTTGATCACTGATGGCTGATGCTTTATTTATGCTTTATTTATGCATTGCACTGATGGCAATGTAATTTATTGTGCTTTTATAGACAATAGACAATAGACAATAGACAATAGGTGCAGGAGGAGGCCATTCGGCCCTTCGAGCCAGCACTGCCATTGAATGTGATCATGGCTGATCATTCTCAATCAGTACCCCGTTCCTGCCTTCTCCCCATACCCCCTGACTCTGCTATCCTGAAGAGCTCTATCTAGCTCTCTGTTGAATGCATTCAGTGAATTTGCCTCCACTGCCTTCTGAGGCAGAGAATTCCACAGATTTGCAACTCTCTGACTGAAAAAGTTTTTCCTCTTCTCCGTTCTAAATGGCCTACCCCTTATTCTTAAACTGTGGCCCCTGGTTCTGGACTCCCCCAACATTGGGAACATGTTTCTTGCCTCTAACGTGTCCAACCCCTTAATAATCTTATACGTTTCGATAAGATCCCCTCTCATCCTTCTAAATTCCAGTGTATACAAGCCTAGTCGCTCCAGTCTTTCAACATATGACAGTCCCGCCATTCTGGAAATTAATCTAGTAAACCTACGCTGCACTCCCTAATAGCAAGAATATCCTTCCTCAAATTTGGAGAACAAAACTGCACACAGTACTCCAGGTGCGGTCTCACTGGGGCCCTGTACAACTGCACACAGCACTCCAGGTGCGGTCTCACTGGGGCCCTGTACAACTGCACACAGTACTCCAGGTGCGGTCTCACTGGGGCCCTGTACAACTGCACACAGTACTCCAGGTGCGGTCTCACTGGGGCCCTGTACAACTGCACACAGTACTCCAGGTGCGGTCTCACTGGGGCCCTGAACAACTGCACACAGTACTCCAGGTGCGGTCTCACTGGGGCCCTGAACAACTGCACACAGTACTCCAGGTGCGGTCTCACTGGGGCCCTGAACAACTGCACACAGTACTCCAGGTGCGGTCTCACTGGGGCCCTGAACAACTGCACACAGTACTCCAGGTGCGGTCTCACTGGGGCCCTGAACAACTGCACACAGTACTCCAGGTGCGGTCTCACTGGGGCCCTGAACAACTGCACACAGTACTCCAGGTGCGGTCTCACTGGGGCCCTGTACAACTGCACACAGTACTCCAGGTGCGGTCTCACTGGGGCCCTGTACAACTGCACACAGTACTCCAGGTGCGGTCTCACTGGGGCCCTGTACAACTGCACACAGTACTCCAGGTGCGGTCTCACTGGGGCCCTGTACAACTGCACACAGTACTCCAGGTGCGGTCTCACTGGGGCCCTGTACAACTGCACACAGTACTCCAGGTGCGGTCTCACTGGGGCCCTGTACAACTGCACACAGTACTCCAGGTGCGGTCTCACTGGGGCCCTGTACAACTGCACACAGTACTCCAGGTGCGGTCTCACTGGGGCCCTGAACAACTGCAGAAGGACCTCTTTGCTCCTATTGCTTTTGTTAGTAATTTGTTAGTAACTTACAGTGCTTTTGTATGTAACTTATTTTGCTTCTGTATGTTTATTATATGCAATGTCTTGGCTTTTATCTGGACCTTGAGTCTGTAATAAAGTATTGATTGATTGATTGATTGATTGATTGATTGATTGTTCATATTTACAATGCATAGTTTTTTTTATTTCAAATTTTAAAAATCCAATTTTGAGGAGTTTTAAACTCAAACAGAACAAGAGCATGGATCGATTAGAATCAGTATTGGTTTATTATTTTCATGAATACCGAGATAAGGGAAAAGATCGTTTTGTGTGCTATCTGGTCAAATCAAAGCGTGCAGGAGTACAAGGAAACTGGACGAGCCATATGAAAGCACACCAATGCCTCTACTTCCTGAGATGGCTTGGTAAGTTCAGCAAGTCCCCAACAACTCTCACCAACCTCTACAGATGCTCTGCAGGAAGTATTTCATTGGGAGGCACCACAGCATGGTTTGGAAACAGCTCTATCCAAGACTGCCAGAAATTGCAGAGAGTTGTAGACGTAGCCAGACCATCACCCAAACCAACCTCCCTTCCATTGACTCCATCTGCACCTCACGCTGCCTCGGCAAGGCCAGCAGCATCATCAAGGACCAGTCTCACCCCGGTCACTCCCTCTTCTCCCCTCTCACATCAGGCAAGAGGTACAGAAGTGTGAAAACGCCACATTCAGGGACAGTTTCTTTCCAGCTGTTATCAGGCAACTTAACCATTCTATCGCCAACGTGAGAGCAGCCATGTTATACAATCTACATTATTGGAGACCTTCGGATTAAAGTCCATCTTTAATTGGACTTTAATGGACCTAATCTTGCATTGGCCAGCATGGGCAAGTTGGGCCGAAGAGCCTGTTTCTATGCTACATGACTCTATGACACTACATGGTAGACAATCAGTTCTTCAGCACTTTGTGTCTTTTTGTGTGTAATCAGCTTCGGCAGTATAGTTTAGTTTAGCTTAGAGATACAGCGTGGAAACAGGCCCTTCGGCCCACCGGGTCCGCGCCGACCAGCGATCCCCGCACATTAACACCATCCTACACACACATTTACATTTACCAAGCTAATGTACCTACATACCTGTACGTCTTTGGAGTGTGGGAGGAAACCGAAGATCTTAGAGAAAACCCAAGCAGGTCACAGGGAGAACGTACAAACTCCGTACAGACAGCGCCTGTAGTCAGGATCGAACCCGGGTCTCTGGCGCTGTAAGGCAGCAACTCTACCGCTGCGCCACCGTGGCCATCCTTGTTCCTTGTTTCTACACGCAAATTAAAGTCATTATCAATGTTACCAGCTCCTCCACAGGGAGAGTTTGTAAAAATTGCAGGTGTGTTTAACATCGACCCAGAGATTTGATATGAACATTGACTTAAACTTTGTCCTCACTGTAAACCTTAAGCTTTGCTAAATGAGGTATTCATGTCCATTTAACGGTGTACCAACTTATTATCAATGCTCCACAACCTCTCTAGCCCAGAAAAAAATAATTTATCCAGTCAGACTATTGTTTTCTCCCCCACTTGCGCAAAAACGCATAGATGTTTCTATTTTTTAAAATAACTTTTATATTTTAATTCACATTTAAACCCATGTGTTTCAATTTTCTGTAAACTGATTAAAAAGCTGATCAGTTTTCTTCTCTCCAGAGATGCTGCCTGACCCGCTGAGTTTCTACAGCACTTTATGCTTTGCCCAAGATTCCAGCATCTGCAGTTCCTTGTGTTCCATGGGAAGAGATTTGCTTGCCCAGACATGGGCGACTTTTGGTGCTCATTGCCCAAGAAGGCCGTGGAGTCTTGGTTGCTCCGAATATTCAAGATAGAGATCAATAGAGGTTTATATATCAAGGGAAATGGGTTTTTCTTTATAGATACAGTGCGGAAACAGGCCCTTCGGCCCACCGTGTCCGCACCGACCAGAGATCCCCGCACACTAACACTATCCTACATACACTGGGGACAATTTACATTTATACCAAACCAATTAACCTACAAACCTGGAGTGTGGGAGGAAACCGGAGATTCCGGAGAAACCCCACGCAGGTCACGGGGAGAACGTACAAACTCGGTGCCCGTAGTCGGGATCGAACCCGGGTCTCTGGCGCTGTAAGCGCTGTGAGCCAGCAACTCTACCGCTGCGCCACCGTGCCACTGGGTTGAATTGAGGTAAGTGTTCAGTCATAAACTAAGTGATCAATCATAATAGCTACAGGGAGAGGTTGGACAACCTTGGATAATTTTCTCTGGAGCACCAGTGGTTGAGATAAGACCTGATAGAAGTGTATAGAATTATGAGAGGCATTGATACGATAACAACATTTAAAAGATGTTTGGACAGGTACATGGATAGGAAAGGTTTAGAGGGACGTGGGCCAAGCGCGGGCAGGCGGGGCTAGTAGAGATGGGGCATGGTCAGCATGGGCAAGTTGGGCCGAAGAGCCTGTTTCCATGACTCTGCAATCAGAACCTTTTTTCCCCAAGGTGGAAATGTCAAACGCTGGCTTTAAGGTGAGTGGAGCAAAGATTACAGTAAATGGGGTAAGCTGTTTTACACAAAGGGTGGTGGGGGCCTGGAACGCATTGTCAGGGGTGGTGGTGAAGGCAGATACGATAGTGGGATTTAAGAGTCTTTTAGATACGGACGGCACGGTGGCGCAGCGGTAGATTTGCTGCCTTACAGCGAATGCAGCGCCGGAGACTCAGGTTCGATCCTGGCTACGGGCGCCGTCTGTACGGAGTTGGTACGTTCTCCCCGTGACCTGCGTGGGTTTTCTCCGAGATTTTCGGTTTCCTCCCACACTCCAAAGACGTACAGGTATGTAGGTTAATTGACTGGGTAAATGTAAAAATTGTCCCTAGTGTGTGCAGGACAGTGTTAATGCGCGGGGATCGCTGGGCTGCACGGACTCGGTGGGCCGAAGGGCCTGTTTCTGCGCTGTATCTCTAAATCTAAAAGATACGCATGTGAATATGTAGGGGATGGACGGATATGCATCGTGAAGAAAGACGAGTTTAGTTTATCTTGGCACTATGTTCAGCATGGACGTTGTGGACTAAAGGGCTTGTTCCTGTGCTGCGTTTTGTTCTCTGTTCTAAATGAATGGTGAAGATGAGACACGGGCTAAAAGGTTCTCTCTAGAATCTGTGATTCAAGAGCAGGTCACATGGATACAAAGGGAATGGGCCAAGGCTGATAGGAAACAAAGGGTGACACAGATAGAGGATCTCAAACTTTATAGGTCAAGGTAGTGATACTAATTACAGCTTTTGAATGTGAATTGGAATTTTCATTTTCTGCATTGATGGCAGCAGAATTCATCAAACTGATTTTGGGTACTCAGGATACTCATGGAACTGCAAGTGCTAGAATATTGAGCAAAACACAAAGTGCTGGAGGAACTCAGCTGGTCAGGCGGCGTCGGTGGAGGGAATCAACAGGCGACATTTTGGGTCGGGGTCTTTCTTCACACTGGGGACGTTTTGGGTGGTGACCCTTCCTCAGAGTCTGAAGAAATGTGAAGGGCAGTCACGGTGGCGCGGCGGTAGAGTTACTGCCTTGCAGCGCCAGGGACCCGGGTTCGATCCTGACTACGGGCGCCGTCTGTGCGGAGTTTGTACGTTCTCCCCGTGACCCGCGTGGGTTTTCTCCGGGATCTTCGGTTTCCTTCCGCACTCCAAAGACGTGCAGGTTTGTAGGTTAATTGGGTTTGGTATAAATGTAGATTGTCCCTAGTGTGTGTGCAGGATGGTGTTAATGTGCAGGGATCGCTGATCGGCGCGGACTCGACGGGCCGAAGGGGCTGTTTCCATGCTATATCTCTAAACTAAACCAAATATTAAAGTCTGAAGAAGGGTCACGACACAAACCATCACCCATCCACCCGTTCTACTAAGGTTGCCAACTGTCCAGTATTAGCCGGGACATCCCATATTTCGGGCTAAGTTAGTTTGTCCCGTACGGGACCACCCTTGTCCCGTATCAGTAGGGTTGCCAACTTCCTCACTTCCCAAATACGGGACAAAGGGTGACGTCACTGCGCCCCACGTGACCTCACCCAGGTGAGCGGCAGTGACATCACCTTGTCCCGTATTTGGGAGTGAGGAAGTTGGCAACCTTCTACCCACTGAGTTCCTCCAGCACTTTGTGCTGTGATTGGGAGGTCAACCGTGATTGGAGGCATCAGTGCTCTGACTGAGACACACTAAACAATGACCCGAGATGTCACAGGGACAGGGGGGGGGGGGGGGGGGGGGGGAGGGGGAGGGGGGATGACTGCCCTTGACATCTCTGTGGGTGGCTGCTGCTGCCTTGTACGAGGTTAACAGTAATTGGTGCTCCTCAGCCAGTGACAACAAGGACCGGGCCAACGTCCCGATAACACATCTGCACATCTAATTCAAATCCCGCTTTAAAACTCTCCGTAAATACCTCGAGCACGACTTTAGCAAATGTCTCACACTCCTTACAAGCAGTGTTGGGACAGTTTTTCTGGCTCTCATGTGAATTGAACTGGGAGGATGATAACACACATTATTCAAAGTCCCTGTGCAGGAATGAACAGGCTGCTATTGCGAGCCCACAGCTTTCTATTCAAGGGGTGGGTCATCTCCCCTCTCCCACCACCACCCCCACCACTTGGCCCTGCCTTTCCTCTCCGGGGACCTTGATTAAATACTCCTCTGACACGGAATCCTCAACACCTGTATTTTCTTTCACCGCAGCTTCCGTCACGGTAGATCCTTTTACTCCGATTTGTTTCTGCCATTGAGGTGGAATTTTGATCGGGTTTCACTTGTGACAACAAAGCCGTTGTGTACGTTCAGGATCCGAAATCTTGTTTAAAAGAAAAACAAGGCGCAGTGAGTGCCCTGTGCCAGTGCCCGGCTGTATTATTGCACTACAAGTTACAGGAAGCACCACATCACTGCTATTGTGGGTGTCTGCAAACGTCCGGACAAGTTATCTGGTTCCAACGGAAAAAGCGCAGAATGAATGTGATCAATCTAAATGAAATTTGTTTCATAAAGGGTGGATCTATTTTCTGGTCCCTCTCAAATTACAACTAATCACTCTTGAATCAAGACCCTGTGAATTCAATTCAGGTGAGTCAGGTGTTGTTAGGTGCAGGGACACTTGGAGTTATTGTGTCACACTGGATGGCTGTTTTATCATCTCTTCATTGATGTTTATAGACAATAGACAATAGGTGCAGGAGGAGGCCATTCGGCCCTTCGAGCCAGCACCGCCATTCAATGTGATCATGGCTTATCATTCTCAATCTGTACCCCATTCCTGCCTTCTCCCCATACCCCCTGACTCCGCTATCCTTAAGAGCTCTACTCTATCTAACTCTCTCTTGAATGCATTCAGAGAATTGGCCTCCACTGCCTTCTGAGGCAGAGAATTCCACAGATTCACAACTCTCTGACTGAAAAAGTTTTTCCTCATCTCCGTTCTAAATGGCCTACCCCTTATTCTTAAACTGTGGCCCCTTGTTCTGGACTCCCCCAACATTGGGAACATGTTTCCTGCCTCTAACGTGTCCAACCCCTTAATAATCTTGTTTTGTTTTTAGTTTAGATTAGAGATACAGTACACAGAGACAGCACAAATATGCAAATACTTTTATTCAGAAAATATAAATTAACATACAAAAGAGTAACACAATCAAAACTGACTTTGTGGCATTTTACAAAACAACAGTCATCAATTTTAAAATAACGTCATCCTCATCAGTGGTATCACACAATGCTGGAGTAACTCAGCGGGTCAGGCAGCATCTCAGGAGAGAAGGAATGGGTGACGTTTCGGGTCGAGACCCTTCTTCAGACTGAACTGACTCAGACTCAGTCTGAAGAAGGGTCTCGACCCGAAACGTCACCCATTTCTTCTCTCCCGAGATGCTGCCTGACCCGCTGAGTTGCTCCAGCATTTGGTGTTACCTTCGAGTTGTACCAGCATCTGCAGTTATTTTCCTACTTCGCTCATCCTCATCAGTAATACCAACCGGCGATCCCCGCACATTAAAACTCTCCGACACACACTACTGACAAAACTTTTTACAATTTGACCAAAGCCAAACCTGTACGTATTGGGAGTGTGGGATGAAACCGGAGCACCCGGATAAAACCCACTGGGGTCACGGGGAGAACGTGCAAACTCCGTACAGACGGCACCCATTGGTCAGGATGGAACCCGGGTCTCTGGCGCCGTGAGGCAGCAACTCTACCGCTGCGCCACCGTGCCGCACTCATGAAGTCATCAGAAACAAAAATGGTGCAGCCCCCCTCACGATGGTTCCGTGTTACCTCGCAATGAAGATCAAGAATCGTGGCAATGCTGCCGGATATTTGCCCACTGAGCCCATGGCTGATTGACTGCACCACTTGGTGGGGAGGTGGGAAGAAGTTAGTGAGGGCCTGGCAGAGTTATTTGCATGAAGGTAGACACAAAATGCTGGAGCAACTCAGCGGGACAGGCAGCATCTCTGGAGAGAGGGAATGGGTGAAGTTTCAGGTCGAGACCCTTCTTCCGAGTCTGACTATAAGATCACCCCTCATCCTCCTGCGCTCCAAGGAATGGAGTCCTAATGAAAGCCTAAAGTACTCACCCATTAATATTCCTGCCTGGAACTTGTGAGAGGTATCACATCTCTTAAGAACTGGAGCTTCAGTACTTACGTTCAAATGTATTCCGAACTCTTGTTCTTTTCTCATTGCACTATCTCTTCTGCTTCTATACATAGAATCAAAGAGCTGCAGATGATGGTTTATACCACAGATAGACGCAGAGTGCTGGAGTAACTCAGCAGGTCAGGCAGCATCCCTGGAGCAAAAGGATTGGTGACGTATCAAGTCTGCACCTGTTAGGTCAGGTATGAAGAAGGGTCCCAACCCGAAACGTCACCCATCCTTTTTCTCCAGAGATGCCGCCTGACCTGCTGAGTTACTCCGGCACTTTGTGTCTGTATTTGCACATTGAGTTGATGTACTTATCTATGGTGTAATTTGCCTGGATAACACCACTGTATCTCGGTACACGTAACAATAATTACCCAGCATCAATACCCCCTGCATTTCTCTAGATATGAACATGCCAATACACATATTCTTCCTTGCTGTTGGTGTCCATGACAAATGGAGTCCTGTAACCTGCCTAATTTAAGTAAACATTTTTGTTGAAACCTTAGCAATCTTTTTGGAAGGGTTGGCACGGTGGTGCAGTGGTAGAGTTGCTGCCTCACAGCGCCAGAGACCCAGGTTCACACCTGGCCACGGGTTCTATCTGTACGGAGTTTGTACCTTCTCCCCGTGACCTGCGTGGGTTTTCTCCAGGAGCTCCGGTTTCCTCCCACACTCCAAAGACGTACAGATCTGCAGGTTAATTGGCTTCGATAAAATTGTAAATTGGCCCTAGTGTGTAGAATGGTGTTAATGCAAGGTGTTATGGCGAGTCCGAAACTTGTAAGTTGTAGACGAAGTTTATTGCAGCCGCAATACACGAATACAAAGTCAAAACAACAAGTTACAGGACAACCAATATAAACTTACTGTCTTCCTTGAAGACTTCGCCGAACTGGCTAAAACGGGCGCCAAACGCGCACCTGACATCGCTGGCCAATCAGCGATGTCGTTCCCTGGACCAATCCCCACGGTCACGCTCCCACGTGACCTCGCTGGCCAATCCGAGGGTTCGACGACCTGGACCATTCTCTATGGTCGCTACATGACCCCCCCCAGAACCCGAGGTGCGGAACCTAGCAGGGAGCCGGATTTCGCGACCATAACGAGTACGGAGAGGGACAGCCTGAACCACAGGAGCCGGAGGTTCCGGACTTGGCGGAACAGCCGGCACGGGAGGTTCTGGAGGAACTACCGGCACGGGGGGTCCTAGAGGAACTGCCGAAACGGGGGGTCCTAGGGGAACTGCCGAAACGGGGGGTCCTGGAGGAACTGTCGGAACGGGGGTTTGTGGACTGGGTGGAACTAACGGAGGTCGGCCTCTTCTAGGGGTTTGACCGACCAGGACTGGTTGATCCGGGTCCAAATGGGCAGGTTTGAGCCGGGACACCGAGACGAGTTCACTCTTGCCGCCCATGTCTAAGGTGAAAGTAGCCGTTCCCTTACGTAAAACCCGGAACGGCCCTTGATAGACTCTCTGCAACGGGGCGCGATGGGCATCTTTACGCAAAAAAACAAACTCACAGTCCTTCAGGGAAGACGGTTCATGTACCATAGGACACCCATGACGTGAAGTTGGTACTGGAGCCAGGGAGCCCACCCGTTCCCGGAGAGATGCTAACGCTGCTGGGACTGTAGGGAGCAGGGCTGAAGGGTCCGGAAACAGATCTCCGGGTACTCGAAGGGTCGAGCCATATACCAGCTCTGCGGACGACGCACCGAGATCTGGCTTAGGAGCCGTCCGGATGCCCAAAAGAACCCAAGGGAGTTGGTCTACGCAGTCCGGGCCTTCAAGCCTTGCACTGAGGGACGCCTTAAGTTGGCGGTGGAACCTTTCTACGAGTCCATTTGCCTGGGGGTGATATGCAGTTGTGGGTTGTAATTTGGACCCGTACAGTTCCGCCAGCGCGGCCCAGAGGGACGAAGTGAACTGTGGCCCTCTGTCAGTTGTAATAACTGCCGGGACCCCGAAACGAGCTACCCAATGAAGGGCCAAAGCCCTAGCACAAGACGCAGACGAAATATCAAACAATGGGAAAGCCTCTGGCCACCGGGTGAACCGATCCACCACCGTGAGGAGGTGGGTGTAGCCCCGGGAGGAAGGCAAAGGCCCGACCAAATCCACGTGGATGTGGAAAAAACGAAAAGCCGGGACTTCGAAATCCTGTACGGGGGGCTGGACGTGGCGCTGGACTTTAGCGGTCTGACAGGGCACGCAGGAACGTGCCCACCCCGCTACCTGTTTCCGCAGGCCATGCCAGACAAACCTCGCTGCCACCAAGGCAGAGGTGGAGCGGATGGACGGGTGCGCCAGCCCATGAATGGCATCGAAAACCCGGCGCTGAAGGGAGGGCGGTACTACCGGCCTGGGACGAGGAAGAGAAACATCGCACCAGACTTTCGTGCCCTCCGACCCACAAGCTACCTGGGCCAACTTCAATCCCGAAGTGGTGGACTGGTACGTCGAAACGGTATCCGCCAGGAGCTGTGCCTCCGCGAGCTCCTGGGGATCCACTTCGCAGTCCACCGCCGAAATAGGGGGAAAAGCAGGTCTAGACAGGGCGTCAGCAACGGCATTCAGCTTACCCGCGATATGACGGACATCTGTGGTAAATTCGGAGATAGCAGTCAGATGCCGCTGCTGGCGGGCCGACCATGGGTCAGACAATTTCAAAAAAGCAAATGTTAATGGCTTGTGGTCCGTAAATGCCACGAATGGGCGGCCCTCGAGGAAATACCTGAAATGACGGACAGCTAAATAGAGAGCTAGAAGCTCCCGGTCAAATGCGCTATATTTCAGCTCGGCCGAATTTAGTTGCCGGCTGAAAAACGCTAAAGGCTGCCAACGGCCACCAACCTGCTGCTCCAGAACCCCACCCACCGCCAAGTCAGAGGCGTCAACCGTCAGGGCCGTGGGGGCGGAGGGGCTCGGATGGACCAACATGGTGGCGTCTGCCAAGGCTGCCTTAGCTGCCGTAAAAGCCGACTCTGCGGTCGGGGACCACAACAACTCTACCGGATTCCCTGCAAGGCATTGGAAAAGCGGGCGCAGGACTCGCGCCGCTGCCGGAACGAATCTATGGTAGAAATTAACCATGCCTACGAACTCCTGCAGACCTCTAACTGTGGTGGGCCTGGGAAAAGCCCGGATAGCCTCCACCTTCTCGGGTAAAGGGGGGGCGCCGGCAGGAGTAATTCTGTGCCCTAGAAAATCGAGAGCGGGCAGGCCGAATTGACATTTGGAGGGTTGGATAATGAGCCCGTGGTCTTGGAGCCGCTGGAACACGGTCCGCAAATGGGCCTGGTGTTCCTGCACTGAGGGGCTGGCTACCAGGATGTCGTCCAAATAAATAAACAAAAAGGGTAAACCCCGGCCCACGCGGTCCATCAGTCGCCGGAAAGCCTGTGCCGCGTTCTTTAAACCGAAAGGCATACGCAACCATTCAAACAACCCGAACGGAGTAATAGTTGCAGTTTTTTGTATGTCCTCCGGTCGCACCGGAATCTGATGGTATCCTCGCACCAAATCGATTTTGGAAAACACCACCGCTCCTTCCAGCCCAGATGAAAAGTCCTGTAGGTGCGGTATGGGGTAGCGATCAGCCGTGGTGATAGCATTGAGACGCCGATAATCGCCACATGGCCTCCACCCCCCAGATGCCTTGGAGACCATGTGTAACGGCGAGGCCCACGGGCTGTCAGACTGACAGACAATTCCCATTTCCTCCATCTTCCGGAACTCCGCCCTTGCCACCACCAGTTTGTCTGGCGGTAGTCTCCTGGCCCGAGCGAAAACGGGAGGGCCTTCGGTGCGGATGTGATGGACCACACCGTGCTTAGCCGAAGGTGCGTCGAAACGTTGGACGAGCAGCTCTGGGAACTCTGCCAGAATCGCAGCATACGAGTCGGGGGCTGCGACGACGGCCTGGACAGTAGGGCTGGGCGAGGAGGCGATTGTCGGAGCGACATGCTCATCTTCGGCAGAGGGTCGGAGGTCGTTACCGCGGACATCAGGAACCAGTGAAAAAGCCCAGAGAAAATCTGCGCCCAGGATCGCTTGTTTGACGTCGGCTATGATGAATGGCCATTCGTACGTGCGGAGGCCTAACACAAGGGACATCTTCCGTGTACCGAAAGTGCGAATTGGGCTGCCATTAACCGCGATGAGGGTGGGACCTGTCTTACCCGATCTGGTTTCGAGGTCGGTCGGCGGCACTATGCTGACGATGGCTCCCGTGTCGACCAAAAATTCTGTGTCCGTGAATCGATCATGGACATAGAGGCGCCGGTTCTGGCCAATCGTAACTGCCCCTATGTACGATCGGCCGAGGCATTTCCCGCGAAGGTACAAGGCAAACGACAGTTGCGGGATTCGTTACCCCATCGTAGGTGATAATAGCACCAGCCACGCTTGTGCGGATCTTTTTGGCGGGCTTTCGGAGAATTGGCGGGAGACGTGGCGCCATCTTGCTGTCGCTGTGGCGTGGTCACCGATGTCGAGACTTTGTTGATCGAACCACTTGCCTTGTTTTTTGCCGCCATGAGCGCGTCCGCTTTCGCTGCATATGCTTCGGGGACCTTAAAAGAACAATCCGTAAGCAGCAGTCGGACATCCTCGGGAAGTTTCTCGCGGAATGCCTGTTCAAACATCGGGCAATCCGTATGCTCACCGGCTAGCACCATCATTTCGGCCATGAGGACGGAAGGCAGTTTGTCTCCAAGCTCCGGTAGGTGCAGAAGTTTTGCCGCACCACCATGCTTATTTAACCCGAAGGTTCGCAGTAATACCTTCTTCATGGTTTCATACTTGTCTTCCGCAGGTGAATTTACGATGAACCGCATCACGCGCTTGGTTGTGTCCGGCGATAGAGCGCTGACGAGGTAGAAGTACTTCGTGGAATCGTCCGACACCTTCTTTATATGGAATTGGGCCTCGGCGTGGATAAACCAAGCTTGCGGTGCGTACGTCCAAAATAACGGAAGATGAACGCCTGCCGCGCTTGACTCCGGTGTGCCCTGCTCGGTCATCGTCAACGAGGCGTCGGGTTCCTGCTCAGTTGGTGATCGTCCAGATCACGTCGAGGTCACCAATATGGCGAGTCCGAAACTTGTAAGTTGTAGACGAAGTTTATTGCAGCCGCAATACACGAATACAGAATCAAAACAACAAGTTACAGGACAACCAATATAAACTTACTGTCTTCCTTGAAGACTTCGCCGAACTGGCTAAAACGGGCGCCAAACGCGCACCTGACATCGCTGGCCAATCAGCGATGTCGTTCCCTGGACCAATCCCCACGGTCGCGCTCCCACGTGACCTCGCTGGCCAATCCGAGGGTTCGACGACCTGGACCATTCTCTATGGTCGCTACAGTGTCGTCAGTCTGAAGAAGGGCCTCGACCGGAAACATCACCCATTCCTTCTCTCCGGAGATGCTGCCTGACCCGTTGAGTTACTCCAGCATTTTGTGTCTACCTTCGATTTAAACCAGCATCTGCAGTTTTTAGATTTAGAGATACAGCGCAGAAACAGGCCCTTCGGCCCATCGGGTCCGCGCCGCCCAGCGATCCCCGCACACTAACACTATCCTACACCCACTAGGGACAATTTTTACATTTGCCCAGCCAATTAACCTACATACCTGTACGTCTTTGGAGTGTGGGAGGAAACCGAAGATCTCGGAGAAAACCCACGCAGGTCACGGGGAGAACGTACAAACTCCGTACAGACGGCGCCCGTAGTCAGGATCGAACCTGAGTCTCCGGCGCTGCATTCGCTGTAAGGCAGCAACTCTACCGCTGCGCCACCGTGCCGCCCTTAAGTTATTTTCCAACACTTAATGCAAAACCGATTCCAGTTTGCATAATATGCTGCTCAAGATTAATGAACTATCTACCTCATTGGTGACCCTCGGACTTATCTTTGATCGGACTTTGCTGGCTTTAACTTGCACTAAACATTATTCCCTTATCATGTATCTGTACACTGTAAGTGGCTCGATTGTAATCATACATCGTCTTTCCGCTGACTGGTTAGTTCAATTCAGTTTAGTTTATTGTCACGTGTAGTGAAGTACGGTGAAAAGCTTTTGTTGTGTGCTAACCAGTCAGCGGAAAGACAATACATGCTTGCAATTGAATCATTAACAGTGCGTAGATACGTAATAAGGAAATAACGGTTAGTTTAAGGTCCGATCAAGGATAGTCCAAGGGTCACCAAAGAGGTAGATGGTAGTTCAGCACTGCTTTCGAGCCCACACAGCCCACTGCATTGGTCACATCTGCATTGGTTACATCACAACTAAAACTTTTCACTGTGCCTCAGTACACATGTCAATAAACTAAACTAAACTAGACTAACTTAAACTAAACTAAACTTCTTAATTTCACTTTCAGCTCCTGTCTCCATCCTCTTTTACATTTTGTGAGGCTGTTAAGTGTTTGGATACATGATTGTATATTCCACAATGATAACAGCGTGCATTGGATAGGTCAGCTAAGAAACAGGATGTCCTTGAACTGATTATGACAAATGGGTCTTCCTAACTAATGCAGCACACACTGAACAAGGTTATTTATTCATTTCCACAATATCCTTTGTTGGATTTCAACATTTATCGGCATTGTTGATGGAAACGCAGTTTGAAAGGAGAGTGCTAAAATCGAATATTAATTTTGTCATGTTGTAAACAGATAGCAAATTCACCTCACTGTGCAGCGGTACCTGAGAAGGAAGAAATAGGGAGAATATTAACATGGTACAACACATTTCTCCGGAGATGCTGCCTGACCCGCTGAGGTTTGGTGTAAATGTAAAAATTGTCCCTATCGTAGGATAGTGTTAGTGTGCGAGGATCACTGGTTGGCGTGGACTCGGTGGGCCGAAGGGCTTGTTTCCGTGGTCTATCTCAAAATTAAACTAAACTAAACTAAATAGCTGTTGGTTTATAAATGTTTGTGTTATCTGCGCGTGCCTCCATAATTAGGATAGAGATGTGGGCCACTCTTTTGTTAAATGCTGTCTGTTTCAAGTGCTGTACATGGAGATCACAATACAATTGGATAATGTCTACCAGATCAGACCTGATGCTTATCATTGCACTGTCAATGGTCTTTGTGAAAATAGCCCATGGAGATTTGCTCCATTAGACTCCTCGACAACAGAGGAGAAATCACTAGATTTCCGTAAAGAAATCACGTTCATTTGTTGAATTAGATTTGTTTAGTTTAGAGATACAGCGCGGAAACAGGCCCTTTGGCTCACCGAGTCCGCGCCGACCAGCGATCCCCGCGCACTAACACTATCCTTACACAAACTGGGGACAATTTACAAATTTTACAGAAGCCAATTAACCTACATAGCTGTTCGGCTTTGGAGCGTTGGAGGAAACTGGAGATTCCCGAGAAAACCCACGCAGGTTACAGGGAGAAAGTACAAACTCCGTAAAGACAACACCTGTAGTCAGGATCAAACCTGGGTCTCTGGCGCTGTAAGGCAGTAACTCTTCCACTGCGCCAGAGTGCTGCTCGGTGTTTTAGAAAATATTTAGATTTTTTTTAGATTTAGAGATACAGCGCGGAAACAGGCCCTTCGGCCCACCGAGTCCGCGCCGCCCAGCGATCCCCGCACACTAACACTATCCTACACACACTAGGGACAATTTTTACATTTACCCAGTCAATTAACCTACAAACCTGTACGTCTTTGGAGTGTGGGAGGAAACCGAA
Source organism: Rhinoraja longicauda (assembly GCF_053455715.1). Taxonomy (NCBI): domain Eukaryota; kingdom Metazoa; phylum Chordata; class Chondrichthyes; order Rajiformes; family Arhynchobatidae; genus Rhinoraja; species Rhinoraja longicauda. Next base: position 4,441,395 of record NC_135985.1, read on the forward strand.
GATGTCGGAGAAAACCCACGCAGGTCACGGGGAGAACATACAAACTCCGTACAGACGGCGCCCGTAGTCGGGATCAAACCTGAGTCTCCGGCGCTGCATTCGCTGTAAGGCAGCAACTCTACCGCTGCGCCACCGTGCCGGCCTCTATGTAAGCATCTGTACTATGGGGTCAAGGAAAGAGTGTTCATGTCGCGGCCCTGTTTCCACCAACCTTTCCACCACCACGCACACGAAGCACAAGAATCGCCAGACGCCATTGCATGCCGATGCCGAGAAGTGTGTTCAGCTCCGGTTGAACAATTTCTAATCTTATGATGCGGACTCGATAAGGAGATCTGTACTATGAAAGCACATTTAACAATGGCACCCTTTTATTTTACACAAAAATAGAAATGTCCCCACCTAAAATGGCAGCATATGAAGCCATCAGGCACGAATGAAATGCTCGGAGAAGGAGAAAGTGGTGCAGTGCACAGGCCTTGAACCTGGTGAGACACAGGAGGATCCCGGCTAGGACTCACCCCACAGGGCCCGGTCCCTCCAGAGTCTCCCAACCCCATGCAGAGTAGTTATTAAGAGGGCTGATCCGTGGGCAGTTGCTGCTGGGATGCAAGTCGGGGCCTGATCAACCCCAGCTGGGTGGCCTGGGCGAGGCTGTCTGATGTTGTGAGACCCCGAAACACCCCATGACCCCAGGTCACATCACCGAGGATGCGTCCCAGCGCATCCAGAAGATGTATCTCTCACATCACAAAGCCAGAGTCAACTTGTCCTTATTGTTACTCCTACCTTTCAATAACTAGTGTCTTTTTATAGACACAAAAATGTGGAGTAACTCTTCGGGTGGGTCAGACAGCATCTCTGGAGAGAAGGAATAGGTGACGTTTCCGGTCGAGATCCTTCTTCAGACTGAGAGTCAGGGGAAAGGAAAACGAACCCATTCCCAGTCTGACCTTTCTGTCATGGGCCTCCTCCAGTGCCATAGTGAGGCCCACCGGAAATTGGAGGAACAGCACCTCATATTTCGCCTGGGCAGTTTGCAGCCCAGCGGTATGAACATCGACTTCTCCAACTTTAGATAGTTCCTCTGTCCCTCCCTTCCCCTCCTCCTTCCCAGATCTCCCACTACCTTCCTGTCTCCACCTGTATCCTTCCTTTGTCCCGCCCCCCTGACATCAGTCTGAAGAAGGGTCTCAACCCGAAACGTCACCCATTCCTTCTCTCCCGAGATGCTGCCTGACCTGCTGAGTTACTCCAGCATTTTGTGAATGAAAGGAAAACGAGAGTCTGAAGAAGGGTCTCGACCCGAAACGTCACCCATTCCTTCTCTCCAGAGATGCCGCCTGTCCCGCTGAGCTACTCCAGCACTCTGTCTATGAGAGATGTAAAGAAACAGTTTGAAGAATGGTCTCCTATTCCTTTTTCTTAAGAGATGCTGTCTGACCCGCTGAGTTGCTCCAGCTTTTTTGTGCCTATCTTCGGTTTAAAACCGGCATCTGCAGTTCTCTCAGACACATCGTGTCTTTTTTATGCAGTCGTGTGTAGAAATTACTATCACCAACAAGGCAAAGATATTTCATGATCCTTTTGGAATAAAATATATTTTCTTCTGCAGAAGATTGGAAAGATGAACTTTTTTCCCCCCCCCCGAACTCTTGAGAAAATACATTGAAGTAATGAACAAAACCCCTCCTAATGTTTCAACCTGCTTTTGCAGAATTGTGTCAGCAATGTTAGAGCATATGGTTGGGTGTTAGATGATCCACAGGGACCTTGGAAGTGTTGATAAAATTCTCATCCAGTTTCCAACAGTGAGAAGGTTGACTTAACACTAGGTCTTGGCCAAATCTCAACCAGTCCTCATACTTAATTGACCATTTCCAACACGGCTAAGTCCACCAACGCCAACCCATGCACTTCTACCAAAATTATCCATGATATATATGTTTTAAAAAGCTTCCGAAAATATATTTTTGTGAGCGTTTTCATGGAAAATATTTGATCTTTCTGCCTGATGGAAGACAATCCAAGTCATATTCTCAAGTAATGAGAAAACTACTGGGGTATGTGAGACAGATAAATTCTGGAAGAGCTTTTTCTAACATGTGCCAGCTTGGGTTCTCACATTTGGCATCTGCAACAAAGACTATCATTGACAGCGCACCCAAACCTGCCTGGTACCATCGTATTTCTGAATGAAATTTCGCACAATGCAAACACAAATCGGCTTTGCTGAGTTGATTCCATCCAACAATGTAATCAACGCGTTGCTTAACCAACTCAGCGACACTCCAGCTGATTCAACTTCGACGACTACACCGAGATAATGTCCATTAGCTGGCTGTCAGCTCCACTTTAAGATGTTAAAGTAAAGAATAGACACAGGTACGTGCTGCTGAGCCACACACAGCCCACACCTTCTCCTGCAAAAGACAACTCTAGTCTCCAGTATTGTGGCTAAGCAAATAACACCAACTCCACTTTCCTGCCCTTTCCTCACACTCGATAGACAATAGACAATAGGTGCGGGAGTAGGCCATTCGGCCCTTCGAGCCAGCACCGCCATTCAATGTGATCATGGCTGATCATTCTCAATCAGTACCCCGTTCCTGCCTTCTCCCCATACCCCCTGACTCCACTATCATTAAGAGCTCTATCTAGCTCTCTCTTGAATGCATTCAGAGAATTGGCCTCCACTGCCTTCTGAGGCAGAGAATTCCACAGATTCACAACTCTCTGACTGAAAAAGTTTTTCCTCGTCTCAGTTCTAAATGGCCCACCCCTTATTCTTAAACTGTGGCCACTTGTTCTGGACTCCCCCAACATTGGGAACATGTTTCCTGCCTCTAACGTGTCCAACCCCTTAATAATCTTATATGTTTCGATAAGATCCCCTCTCATCCTTCTAAATTCCAGTGTATACAAGCCTAGTCGCTCCAGTCTTTCAACATATGACAGTCCCGCCATTCCAGGAATTAACCTAGTAAACCTACGCTGCACGCCCTCAATAGCCCTCCTTGATCTTCTCACTGTCGATTAATATATTGGACTCTGTCTTTGCCTGGCCGTGAGGAGGATGTTTCCACTAGTGGGAGAGTCCAGGACCAGAGGTCACGGCCTCACAATTAAAGGACGTTCCTTTAGGAAGGAGATCAGGAGGAATTTCTTTAGTCAGAGGGTGGTGAATCTGTGGAATTCTTTGCCATAGAAGGCTGTGGAGGCCAAGTTAATGGATATTTTTAAGGCAGAGATAGCTAGATTCTTGATTAGTGCGGGTGTCAGGGGTTATGGGGAGAAGGCAGGAGAATGGGGTTAGGAAAGAACGATAGATCAACCATGATTGAATGGCGGAGTAGACTTGATGGGCTGAATGGCCTAATTCTGCTCCTATCACTTATGATTTTACGACCTTATGATGACTACGGACTGTTTTTTATGAAGTATTACGATGATTAATTTAAATGTGTTTTTGATTATTTATATATTATTTGTATGTTATCTGTGTTGGGCGTCACAGTCTTACAGCTCCAAAGACCCCGATCCCGCGCTGAGCAACCATCACCCGTTCACACTAGTTCTATCCAATGCACGAGGGACGATTTACAGAAGCCAATGAACCAACAAACCCGCACGTCTTTGGAATGTGGGAGGAAACCGGAGCACCCGGAGAAAACCCACGCAGGTCACGGGGAGAACGTACAAACTCTGCACAGACAGCGCCCATTGTCATGTTCAAACCTGGGTCTCTGGCGCTGTAAGGCAGCAACTCTACCGCCGCGCCACAGTGCCGCCCACATGTCACGGTTATTCATTTAACGTGTTTTCCAATAATTATATATTTATCTGTGTGTTATTGCGTTTTATGGGCCTGTTGACCTGCATCAAGCTAGAATGAAATTGTTCCTTTGTCGGTGGATTTGTCAATTAAACACTCCTCCTGGAAATAAGCATCAGGATCAATAGTTAGCCCTGTATTAAGGTAAGAGGCTTATGAAAGAATATATAAATGCCCATCATTTTCTCCTGTTCCATCAGAGATCATTTTGCTCATGACTATTAATCTTCTTTCCAGATTTATTGACGAATAGATGATGTACAGTAGGAATATATAGAGGCAATATGCTGCTTAGTATTCACACATGCCCCACCAGGTTTGCACCCATTGTTCTTAATGTTTCTCTCACCAAGTTCTTAGAAAGACATAGTCTCTGGTGGCGAATACATAACTCTCCCTGTGGAGCTCTAACCTTCAGATTCCAATGTAGAAGCAAAAGGAATGGAAGGAAGGGGAGAATTGAGAATATGATGTGATGTTAATGTTTTGTATCACGTTATCATGCTTGCATTCTCTGGAATTTAAGTCTGACTAGACCAAGTGGACCTGTTGGGCCCAAACCTCTCCTGCATTGGTGCAGCACCCTCTCCTCTCCCCCTCCCCCTCCCCCTCCCCTCTCCCTCCGCCTCCCCCTTCCCCTCCCCCACAATCCCCCTCAACCCCCCTTCTCTTCTCTCCTCTCCCCTCCCTCCACTCACTCACTCACTCCCTCCCTCCCTCCCTCCCTCCCTCCCTCCCTCCCTCCCTCCCTCCCTCCCTCCCTCCACTCCCCTCCCTCCCTCCCTCCTCCCTCCCTAGGAGATAGATTTAAACTTTAAAATGTAAATAACTTTAAAAATACAACACCGATTTCAATGAAACATCCTCCATTAGCACCAAAGGGAAGACGGTGAGTAAGTTGGGCCTAAAATTGGCGCGTTATCGTGTACCGTTTTGGCTGTAGTTCAGGAACAAACAAACAAAGAAACGAGAGTTTTAGTATATAGATTTTCATTGCACTGAATTGCCCCTTCCCACCTCCTCCTGCCAGAGGTCATGTTCAGTGTTCGACACAAGGTGCTGGGGTAACTCAGCGGGTCAGGCAGCATCTCTGGAGGGAAGGAATGGGTGACGTTTCGGGTCGAGACCCTTCTTCAGACTCAAGGGAGAAGGAGGCACAGAGATATGGAAGGGTAACGCATGTCAAAGGGGACGATGATCAAGGAAATGTAGAATTGTCTGAAGAAGGGTCTCGACCCGAAATGTCACCTATTCCTTCTCTCCAGAGATGCTGCCTGTCCCGCTGAGTTCCTCCCGCACTTTGTGCCTATCTTCGGTTTAAACCAGTATCTGCAGTTCCTTCCCACACATCTCGAAGGGTACATTGTTAGCTGAGGGGAAGGTGACAACGAATCAGGAGGACAATAAGCCCGTCAAAGATCGTGGATGGGGGAGAGACGGAGAGAGAGGGAAAGAAGTGAGATGGGTAAAAGCTATCCCCTGTACCTCTGAAAGGCAGAGGCTTCTGTCCGAAGAGGCTGATTCACTGTTAGTCCACAATACCACTGTAGTTCAGAAATCATCAATTGTGGGCTTTATTTTAGAGTCACAGAGTTATAGAGTTTTGCAGTATGGAAACAGGCCCTTGGCCCAACTTGCCCACACTGACCAACATGCCCATGCATTTGGCCCATATCCCTCTAAACCTGTCCTATCTATAGAAACATAAAAATATAGAAAATAGATGCAGGAGTAGGCCATTCGGCCCTTCGAGCCTGCACCGCCATTCAATAGACAATAGACAATAGGTGCAGGAGGAGGCCATTCGACCCTTCGAGCCAGCACCGCCATTCAATATGATCATGGCTGATCATCCAACTCAGTATCCCGTACCTGCCTTCTCTCCATACGCCCTGATCCCTTTAGCCACAAGGGCCACATCTAACTCCCTCTTAAATATAGCCAATGAACTGGCCTCAACTACCTTCTGTGGCAGAGAATTCCACAGATTCACCACTCTCTGTGTGAAAATAAACTTTCTCATCTCGGTCCTAAAAGACTTCCCCCTTATCCTTAAACTGTGACCCCTGGTTCTGGACTTCCCCAACACCGGGAACAATCTTCCTGCATCTAGCCTCTCCAACCCCTTAAGAATTTTGTAAGTTTCTATAAGATCCCCCCTCAATCTTCTAAATTCCAGCGAGTACAAGCCGAGTCTATCCAGTCTTTCTTTATATGAAAGTCCTGCCATCCCAGGAATCAATCTGGTGAACCTTCTCTGTATGGCAATAATGTCTTTCCTCAGATTAGGAGACCAAAACTGTACGCAATACTCCAGGTGTGGTCTCACCAATGCCCTGTACAACTGCAGCAGAACCTCCCTGCTCCTATACTCAAATCCCCTCGCTATGAATGCCAACATATCATTCGCTATGTACCTGTCTAAATGTTTCTTAATCATTGTGATATTCCCTGCCTCAACTACCACCCCCGGCAGCTCGTTCCATATACCCACCACTCTTTGTGTGGAAAAAGTCACCCCTAATGATCCTATTAAATCCTTCCCCCCCTCTCACATTAAACCTATGTCCTCTGTTTTTTTATTCCCCGTACTCCGGCCAAGAGACTCAGTGCGTCTACCCGATTTATTCCAAATCTACCCAATCTATTTTCCTGAATATCGATCAGTTGGAAGATTTAAAGTGATTAAAAAGATTTATAACAGATAGATAACCAGAAATAATATCTTCCTTTGGGGGAAGTCTAGAACAAATGTGGAGACCTACTGAATTGGTTTCACACCCGTCAGCCTGAACATTCAATGCCTTTCTTCTGGTAGGTAATTACCTCGCTTACTCTAACAGCTCCCCTCAAACCCTTGGGTACCGACCCGAAACATCAACCATCCTTTTTCTCCAGAGATGCTGCCTGACCCGTTGAGTTACTCCAGCAATTTATGTTTACTTTGGAGGTTCGTGTTGAGTTTTTGTGGTGACTGTCAATCGTCAATTGCATTCAAGAGAGAGCTGGATAGAGCTCTTAAGGATAGCAGAGTCAGGGGGTATGGGGAGAAGGCAGGAACGGGGTACTGATTGAGAATGATCAGCCATGATCACATTGAATGGCGGTGCTGGATCGAAGGGCCGAATGGCCTCCTCCTGCACCTATTGTCTATAGTCTATTGTCTATTGTCTATTGTCTATTGTCTATTGTCTATTGTCTATTGTCTATTGTCTATTGTCTATTGTCTATTGTCTATTGTCTATTGTCTATTGTCTGTCTCAAGGGTTTTTACGCGTTGGACTCTCACTAGAGCGGACTCAATAACTAATAGCAAGTGCGTCCACGTTTAGCTTCCAAAAGTGTCGGAAGGAACTGCAGACGCTGGTTTAAACCGATGACAGGCACAAAAAGCTGGAGTAATAGAAGGATGAGAGGAGATCTTATCGAAACGTATAACATTATTAAGGGGTTGGACACGTTAGAGGCAGGAAACATGTTCCCAATGTTGGGGGAGTCCAGAACAAGGGGCCACAGTTTAAGAATAAGGGGTAGGCCATTTAGAACGTAGACGAGGAAAAACCTTTTCGGTCAGAGAGTTGTGAATCTGTGGAATTCTCTGCCTCAGAAGGCAGTGGAGGCCAATTCTCTGAATGCATTCAAGAGAGAGCTGGATAGAGCTCTTAATGATAGCGGAGTCAGGGGTATGGGGAGAGGGCAGGAACAGGGTACTGATTGAGAATGATCAGCCATGATCACATTGAATGGCGGTGCTGGCTCGAAGTGCCGAATGGCCTCCTTCTGCACCTATTGTCTATTGTCTAATGTCTATTGACAGGCAGCATCTCTGGAGCAAAGGAATGGGTGATCAGTCTGAAGAAGGGTCTCTCGACCCCATTCCTTCTCTCCAGAGTTGCAGCCTGTCCCTCTGAGTTACTCCAGCTTTTTGTGTCCATCTTTAGCTGTTCCATAAGGTGAGCGGGAGCTTGCGACTAGGCGCAGGGGTGACGTGACTGTCAGCCATAGCTGAATCAAAACTGTTCATAAGAACAGGTTTATGGTGGTGTTGGACGTAAAAAGAGGAAGTCATCCCTCTTTAATGTTTGCCCAACTTGCCAGAACCCATTTTTTTGGCATCTGTTGCAAAGAAAATCTTGGCTTTGAGGTTTTTTTTCTGGCGACGTTTGGATTGGATAATGAGATCCCTTAATTGCTCAACTTAAATCTATGTGATCAAAGCAGATTATCAGTTTGCTTAGCGCTCCAGAAAGCTCCAGTTTCTAATGCCCAATATGTGGGCAAGTCAGCAGTGTGCAGACTATAATTAAACTCAGTTCATTAATTGCTTCCTTTGCAGGGTTTTTGGGAGAGGGTCTCTTAATCCATTCCCAATTCAGTCTGTTACACTGTTGTTAGATCCACACATCCTTATCGTAAACCCCTCCCCCCCTCACCCCCTTCCTTTCCACACCCACCCCAAAGCACCCCTCCCCAAACCAGTACCCCATCAATGATAGACAACAGACAATAGACAATAGGTGCAGGAGTAGGCCATTTGGCCCTTCGAGCCAGCACCGCCATTCAATGTGATCATGGCTGATCATTCTCAATCAGTACCCCGTTCCTGCCTTCTCCCCATACCCCCTGACTCCGCTATCCTAAAGAGCTCTATCCAGCTCTCTCTTGAATGCATTCAGAGAATTGGCCTCCACTGCCTTCTGAGGCAGAGAATTCGACAGATTTACAACTCTCTGACTGAAAAAGTTTTTCCTCATCTCCGTTTGAAATGGCCTACCCCTTATTCTTAAACTGTGGCCCTTGGTTCTGGACTCCCCCAACATTGGGAATATGTTTCCTGCCTCTAACGTGTCCAACCCCTTAATAATCTTATACGTTTCGATAAGATCCCCTCTCATCCTTCTAAATTCCAGTGTATACAAGCCTAGTCGCTCCAGTCTTTCAACATATGACTGTCCCGCCATTCCGGACATTAACCTAGTAAACCTACGCTGCACGCCCTCAATAGCAAGAATATCCTTCCTCAAATTTGGACAAATTTGGGTCCCTCCCTCTGGCTTTACATTTCACTCCTCAATAGACAATAGACAATAGGTGCGGGAATAGGCCATTCGGCCCTTCGAGCCAGCACCACCATTCACCGTGATCATGGCTGAACATCCACAATCAGTACCCCGTTCCTGCCTTCTCACCATATCCCCTGACTCCGCTATCATTAAGAGCTCTATCTAACTCTCTCTTGAAAGCATCCATTGCCTTCTGAGGCAGAGAGTTCCGCAGCTTCACAATTCGCTGTGAAAAAGCTTTTCCTCCTCTCTCCTCATCTCATGCCCTCTTCATCGCTAGCCTTTGCCACCCATCTGCCAATAAAACACTCCGTGACCTGTACCCTCCAATAATTTATGTGTAGGAAAGAACTGCAGATGCTGGTTTAAATCGAAGGTAGACTTCAGACTGAAGAAGGGCCTCGACCCTAAACGTCACTCATTCCTTCTCTCCCGAGATGCTGCCTGACCTGCTGAGTTACCACAGCATTTTGTGTCTACCTCCAAACACTTTCCAGGCTTTGTCCCACCCCCATCTCTTTTCCAGCTTTCTCCCTCCAACTACAACCAGTCTGAAGAAGGCTCTCGACCCAAAATGCCTATCCCACCCCCTCCATTGTACCCCTCCACAATACCAGTCTGAGGAAGGGTCTCGACCCGAAAAGTCAACGGACCATTTTCACCAGAGATGCTGCCTGACCCGCTGAGTTACTCCGGCATTTTGTTTCTATCTTCGGTATAAACCAGCATCTACGGTTCCTTCCTAGACCTCCATAGATGCTGCAAGACCTGCTGAGTTACTCCAGCACTTTGTGTTTTACTCACAATTCCAGCACCTGCAGTTCCTTGTGTCTCGAGGACATCATAGTCTTCCTCAACGCCAGAAACATAGAAACATAGAAACATGGAAACTAGGTGCAGGAGTAGGCCATTCGGCCCTTCGAGCCTGCACCGCCATTCAATATGATCATGGCTGATCATCCAACTCAGTATCCTGTACCTGCCTTCTCTCCATACCCCCTGATCCCTTTAGCCACAAGGGCCACATCTAACTCCCTCTTAAATATAGCCAATGAACTGGCCTCAACTACCTTCTGTGGCAGAGAATTCCACAGACTCACCATTCTTTGTGTGAAGAAATGTTTTCTCATCTCGGTCCTAAAAGACTTCCCCTTTATCCTTAAGCTGTGACCCCTTGTTCTGGACTTCCCCAATATCGGGAACAATCTTCTAGTCGATAGATCAGACCTCACCGGCCACGCGGATCTAAGACAGTCCTGGTAGGCAGCGATGTAGAGGCTTCAAACATACTGCCACTGCGCTCTTCATTCTCTTTAAACAGTCAGCTGCCTTATTATTAACAGGATTAATGTCATGATGTGCTGCCAGCTTTCTTCAGGAAGTTTAGCTGTTGGCACATTTTCCCAGTCTACAATGTTCCATCAACAAGCTGATTGCTTCTCACTCTTCCTTCAGGCACTTTGTATCTTCAGCTGCTCTTGTCTCATCAACAGTTTCCTTGTGAGCAAGGTTTCATCCACCCTTCGTGTTTTGGGCAGGTTACAGTTCCATCTATTTCCCATTAGACCTTATTCAGATGTTTAGTTTAGTTTTATTTTAAAGATACAGCGCGGAAACAGGCCCTTCGGCCCATCATGTCCGCGACGACCAGCGATCCCCGCACATTAACATTATCCTTCACACACTAGAGACAATTTTTACATTTACCCAGCCAATTAACCTACATACCTGTACGTCTTTGGAGTGTGGGAGGAAACCGAAGATAGAGTCATAGAGTCATAGAGTCCTACAGCACAGAAAGAGGCCCTTCGGCCCATCGTGTCCGCGCCGCCCGTTACCAAACACAGTCTAATTTTAATCCCATTTTCCCGCATTTGGACCGTAGCCCTGAATGTTGTAGCATTTCAAGAAAACCCACGCGGCCACGGGAAGAACGTACAAACTCCGTACAGAAGGCGCCCATAGTCAGGATCGAACCTGAGTCTCCGGCGCTGCATTTGCTGTAAGGCAGCAACTCTACCGCTGCGCCACCGTGCCGCCCAATTTACACCAAGCCAATTAACCTGCAAACCTGTACATCTTTGGTGTGTGGGAGGAGACTGCAAAAAGCCCATGCAGGGCAAAGGGAGAACGTACAAACTCCACACCGACAGCGCCCGTATCCAGGATCGAACCCAGGCCTTTAAGGCAATAGCTCTACCACTGCGCCACCGTGCCACCCTAGGTTTTGGATGAGAGACCAATGTCCAAGAAGCAGTGGGAGAAATTCCTGCTCTCCACTTCAAAATATTTCTATGCAAACTACCGCATCCCACGAGAACAAATGGAGACAGGGTTTGTCATCTTGTCTGAAACGTTGAGGCACCTCCTTCGTACGACAGTGGGCCTTTAGGCTTTACTTCAAACTTTAGAGATACAGTGCAGAAACAGGCCTTTCGGCCCCCTAGTCCGTGCCGACCAGCGATCACCCCGTACACCAGGACTATCCTGCACACCAGGGACAATTTACAATTTTACAGAAACCTATGAACCTACAAACCTGTACATCTTGGGGTTAAAAACCCGGGAAAACCCCACGCGGTCACGTGGAGAACGTGCAAACTCTGCACAGACAGCAATTTTAGTCAGGATCGAACCCGGGCCTCTGGTGCTATGAGGCAGCAACTTTACCACTGAGACAATTTGCCACCCACCTGTGCTACAGTACCGCCCACCTGTGCTACTGTGCCACCCACCTGTGCTACTGTACTGCCCACCTGTGCCCATCTGTGCTGCTGTGCCACTGTGCCCACCTGTGGTACTGTACTGCTCACCTGTGCTACTATGCCACCCATCTGTGCCACTGTGCCCACCTGTGCCACTGTGCCCACCTGTGCCACTGTGTTGCCCACCTGTGCCACTGTGCCCACCTGTGCCACTGTGTTGCCCACCTGTGCCACTGCGCCACCTGTGCCACTGTGCCACCCACCTGTGCTACAGTGCAGCCCACCTGTGCCACTGTGTTGCCCACCTGTGCCACTGTTGCCCACCTGTGCCACTGTGTTGCCCACCTGTGCCACTGCGCCACCTGTGCCACTGTGCCACCCACCTGTGCTACAGTGCAGCCCACCTGTGCCACTGTGTTGCCCACCTGTGCCACTGTGCCCACCTGTGCCACTGTGCCGCCCACAATCGTTTTCTTTCCATTTTTGTGGGATTTACATTTAATGTACGCATGACATAGGTACGATGTACGTTTTTCTCTGGTGTCTGAGTCTACATGTCTAAGATGTTGCTAAAAGCAAGATTTTCACTGTACCTAAACTGACCTGTACCTGGATATGTGACAATACACTCGACTTGAATTGACTTTAGTTTAGAGATACAGCGCGGAAACAGGCCCTTCGGCCCACCGGGTCCGCGCCGCCCAGCGATCCCCGCATAATTAACACTATCCTACACACACTAGGGACAATTTTTACATTTTACCAAGCCAATTAACCAACAAACCTGCACGTCTTTGGAGTGTGGGAGGAAACCGAAGATCTCGGAGAAAACCCGCGCAGGTCACGGGGAGAACGTACAAACTCCGTACAGACAGCACCCTTAGCTGGGATCGAACCCGGGTCTCCGGCGCTGCATTCGCTGTTCGGCAGCAACTCTACCGCTGCGCCACCGTGCGGACTTGCAGTGATAGGTTTGACAACCAGCTGAGCAATTCCAGCAAGTTAATTGGCTTTCAGGGGATTTCACCGTTTTCGAGTGTGAGGTTTGTCCTGCTTCTTCTCCCACTTCATGTCAAGATTTATGCTCTCAAAGCATTTTGTTAAAAACAGGGCCTCACGGTTGAGGAGTGGCTTGGGAGTGCAATTTAATATCACGTTTGTGCTTAGCGCATTGATTAACAGTGAGTTCAGGCAGCTTGATCACTAAACATACTCGACTGTTGGAAACAAGGTCCAAATGGATCGGTACAAATTATTTCCTCTACTTCAATATTGTTGAGGTGTTTGACGACAATATTAAACTATCGCCAGAAGGTTATAAAATGGGCTAATTCATTTTAGACTTTAGACTTTGGAGAGATAGTGTGGAATCAGGCTCTTCGGCCCACTGAGTCCGCTCTGAACAGCAATCACCCCGTACACGAACACTGCTACACACCAGGGACAATTTACAATTTTACTGAAGCCAATTAACCTACAAACCTGTAGTCAGGGTCGAACCTGGGTCTCCGGCGCTGTAAGGCACCAACTCTACCGCTGCGCCACCGTGCCGCCTTTAGGTGTCCGAATAAATTGTCCAAGATGCTCCATGTGGATACCGTCCACCTCAGGTTTAGTTTAGAGATACAGCGCGGAAACAGGCCTTTCGTCCCATCGAGTCCGCAGCGACCAGCGGTCCCCACACATTAACACTATCCTACACACACCAGGGACAAATTTCATTTTTTGCACTCATGCTTACGAACCTGCACATCTTTGGAGTGTGGGAGGAAACCGGAGGACAAGGAGAAAACCCACGCGGGTCATGGGGAGAACGTACAAACTCCGTACAGACAGCGCCCGAGGTCAGGATCGAACCCGGGTCTCTGGCGCTGTGAGGCAGCAAGTCCACCACAGCGTGTTTGTGCCACCTTTCACCATCCATACAACAGGCCATCTTTTAACTGAACCACGGTGGTCCTACTTGCACTTGATATTGTCTGTGTACATTCCACACTCGAAGATTGTGCAGCGAAGGTTATTTCCGCAGGAAGATTGAGAGGGTCGTCTTCTGGTGTTGGGCGACAGATGAGGCCAATGTGGTGTAGCAGACTCTTCCAGAGATGGAGCAAGGTGTGCTTGACCGGGTGGGTGGTAGTTAATTTACGAGGTACTATAGTCCCTTCTCTATTTACACTGGGACTTTGTGTGTCCCGAATGCATGGATTTGAAGATCTGCCCGAATAGCAAGCAAAACAAAGTGTTTCAATGTATATGACAACTAGGGGTTGCCAACTATCTCACTCCCAGATACAGGACAAGGTGACGTCACCGCCCCACGCCCCACGTGACCTTACCCAGCCAGCGGCCACGTGCTCCCGTTCCACCGACGGGGGCCGCTCCGGGCCGGGAGGCAGGTTGCTAAGCAACCTCCGTTAGGCGGCGCCCGGGCCTCCGGGCCTACACTGTCCGGGAGTGCTGTGGCCTCCGGGCCTACACTGTCCGGGACTGCTGTGGCCTCCGGGCCTACACTGTCCGGGACTGCTGTGGCCTCCGGGCCTACACTGTACGGGCCTACACTGTCTGGATCTACAGCGTCTGGACCTACAGTGTCCGGGCCTACAGCGCCCCCCGGCCCTAATGCGGGACAAGGGCGGTCCCGTACGGGACAAACCAATTTAGCCCAAAATACAGGAGGTCCCTGCTAATACGGGACAGTTGGCAACCCTAATGACAACATACATATGGGTACAGATGACAATAATAAACCGATACCAATAACAATTTAAAGAATTGAATAAACAAGTGACGAAGGGTCCTGACCTGAAGTGTTGCCTCTCCGTGACGTCCAGGGATGCTGCCTGACCCGTTGCGTTACTCCAGCGTTTAGTGTCCTCCGCAGTTCCTTGTTATTACGGCCATCAATCGAGGAGATGGGGAGCAATGTCTTTAGTCAGATGGCGGTGGTGAATCTGTGGAATTCATTGCCACCGAAGGCTGTGGGGGCCAAACCAATGATCTATCTTTAAGGCAGAGATTGACAGATTCTTGATTAGTACGGGTGGGCCAGGAGCTATGGGGAGAAGGGAGGAGAATGGGGTTAGGAGGGAAAGATGGATCAGCTGTGATTGAATGGCGGGGTAGACTTGATGGGCTGAATGGCCTAATTCTGCTCCTAGAGAACAAGGCCTGAAGAGGGTCGTGCTAGGAAGGGACATTGGATGACGGGACGACCTGGATGGAGGCAAAGGCTGGAATGGGCCTTTGAGGCTGCTGTAGCTGGGACTGTAGAATGGAGAATGTAGACTGTAGAATGGAGCCAGAATGTTGCCTCTTGCATATTGGCACAGTGGGCTGTACTAACCGGGGGCGATTGTGCTAAAGTCCTGAGATAGTCTTACTGATCTGTGTCAAAAAACTGTATTGCACTGTACCTAAGTTAGACACAAAAAGCTGGAGTAACTCAGCGGGTCAGGCAGCATCTCTGGAGAAAAGGAATAGGTGACATTTTGGGTCGAGACCCTTCTTCAGTCAGAGAGTCAGGGGAAAAAGAAACATTTCCCTTTCCCCTGACACTCAGTCTGAAGAATGGTCTCATCCCGTAACGCCAACTATTCCTTTTCTCCAGAGACGCTGCCTGTCCCGCCGAGTTACTCCAGCTTTTTGTGTCTATCTTCAGTTTAAACCAGCATCTGCAGTTCCTTCTTACATGTCTCACTGCACCAGGTGTTGTGATATTGCAGGGACTACTTTGGTACACATGACTACTCTGGTTCCAGGTGGCCAGACTACAAGGGGCCACAGTTTAAGAATAAGGGGTAGGCCATTTAGAACGGAAATGAGGAAAAAAAAATTCAGTCAGAGAGTTGTGAATCTGTGGAATTCTCTGCCTCAGAAGGCAGTGGAGGCCAGTTCGTTGGATGCTTTCAAGAGAGAGCTGGATAGAGCTCTTAAGGATAGCGGAGTCAGGGGGTATGGGGAGAAGGCAGGAACGGGGTACTGATTGAGAATGATCAGCCATGATCACATTGAATGGCGGTGCTGGCTCAAAGGGCCGAATGTTTATTTTGTGAATAAATACCTTCGATTTGTACCAGCATCTGCAGTTATTTTCTTAAACTACCTCTAGTTTACACACCGACTGCATAGGAATTGCTGAGATGCCCACTCAGTGGGCAGACTACACCAGAGGATGTTGCTGAGATATTAATATGTCGGCAGATGCAAAGCCAGCGGGGAAGAGTCACACTTCTACATCCCCACTGAAGTTATTATCCGATTCACCTGCTAAATGGGCATCACCTTCAGTGAGGAGGAAAGTTCAGGCTTATTCCTGCAAACAGTTTGGCGCTGTTACTGCTTCAGAACAGCAATGTTTTAGGGATGCCCTGATTAAATGAGTAAGTTCCACCTTCGGGTATTTCACTGAAGCAAAGTGTGGATCCCATACATCAATTCAATAGAGACCACAAGAAACTGTAGATACTGGAATCTTGAGCAATCCACAAATTGCTAGCGGAATGGGCGGCACGGTGGCGCAGCGGTAGAGTTGCTGCCTCACAGCATCAGAGACCAAGGTTTCGATCCTGACTACGGGTGCTGTCTGTACGGAGTTTGTAATTTATCTCCCAGAAACCGCATGCTTTTCTCCGGGACCTTCGGTTTTCCTCCCGCATTCCAGAGACTGAAGAAGGGTCTCGACCCGAAACGTCACCCATTCCTTCTCTCCCGAGATGCTGCCTGACCCGCTGAGTTACTCCAGCATTTTGTGTCTACTTATCTTCCTTTTGTGTCCAAATCATTAACAGTGCTCTAACTTCAAGTAATCCCGGCATTCCTCCGCCCCCTCTCCTCTCTCTCTCTTTCTCTCTTTCTCTCTTTCTCTCTTTCTTTCTTTCTTTCTTTCTTTCTTTCTTTCTTTCTCTTCTTCTTTCTTTCTTTTCTTTCTTTCTTTCTTTCTTTCTTTCTTTCTTTCTTTCTTTCTTTCTTTCTTTCTTTCTTCTTTCTTTCTTTCTCTTTCTTTCTTTCTTTCTTTCTTTCTTTCTTTCTTTCTTTCTTTCTTTCTTTCTATTCTTCTTTCTCTCTTTCTCTCTCTCTCTCTCTCTCTCTCTCTCTCTCTCTCTCTCTCTCTCTCTCTCTCTCTCTCTCCTCTCTCTCTCTCTCTCTCTCTCTCTCTCTCTCCTCTCTCTCTCTCTCTCCCTCCCTCTCTCTCTCTCTCTCTCTCTCTCTCTCTCTCTCTCTCTCTCTCTCTCTCTCTCTCTCTCTCTCTCTCTCTCTCTCTCTCTCTCTCTCTCTCTCGTACTGTGTGCAGTTTTGGGTCTCCACATTTGAGGAAGGATATTCTTGCTATTGAGGGCGTGCAGCGTAGGTTTACTAGGTTTAATTCCCGGAATGGCGGGACTGTCGTATGTTGAAAGACTTGAGCGACTAGGCTTGTATACACTGGAATTTAGAAGGATCAGAGGGATCTTATCAAAACATATAAGATTATTAAGTGGTTGGACACGTTAGAGGCAGGAAACATGTTCCCAATGTTGGGGGAGTCCAGAACAAGGGGCCACAGTTTAAGAATAAGTGGTAGGCCATTTGAACGGAGATGAAGAAAACTTTTTCAGTCAGAGAGTTGTGAATCTGTGGAATTCTCTGCCTCAGAAGGCAGTGGAGGCCAATTCTCTGAATGCATTCAAGAGAGAGCTGGATAGAGCTCTTAGGATAGCGGAGTCAGGGGGTATGGGGAGAGGACAGGAACGGAGTACTGATTGAGAATGATCAGCCATGATCACATTGAATGGTGGTGCTGGCTCGAAGGGCTGAATGGCCTCCTCCTGCACCTATTGTCTATTGTCTACTGTCCCCCCACCCAAGTCGCACGATCTTCTCATTTTCACCCAACAAACAGCTAAAATTGATCTGGGTATAAATGAGAACAATTGAATGGAGTTGGGAGAAAGCATGGAAAGGAGGACTTTGGAGCCAATCTCTAGTGTGATGGGTTCCGTCCCGGCTGCAAATTTGTTGGTTCATGAGTGATGTCGACCAACACGGTGCCAACCAAAATATATTAATACCAGGTTGGGCCCATCTCCCCCAGGAATAATTTAGAGGTGCAGACAAGAGTTAGCACCCAATATGTTAACACTAATTAACAAATTCACTGCACCTAGGTGCACAGCTGTGCACTCAACCTCTAAAGCCTTGAATGCATTTGACCCCTTAATATTTCTGATGTATTGAGGCAATTATTTTCACAACGTATTTCCATTTAATGATAAAAGCCGGGGGTACGGGGGTGCGTTTTCAAACGGGCAGGGCTGGCACACGTGCTCACAACGGATATGTGTCTGTCGCGAGATTCTATCATTCTCTGCTGGCCTGAAAAGTGAAATGAATATACTGTAACTATCATGTACATTTTGAGATCAGATTCCACACACCTCGTTGAAAAAGATGAAGCTCAAATTTATCAGTTGATGCTACACAAAATATTTTAGCACGATTTATCCTTTAATGAGATCGTTGGCGTAAGGAGCTGGCACGAGGAGTTGCCAGTTGCATCTTGTATTCGTCCTTGTTATCTATAATTTATCCTCCTCATCTATTCGACACTTAAACTAGAGTTTTCTGTGAATTCACTTTGTACTGGGGTGGCACGGTGGTAAAGTTGCTGCTCACAGTGCCAGGGACCCGGGTTCGACCCTGACCACGGGCGCTGTCTGTACAGAGTTTGTACGTTCTCTCCGTGACCTGCGTGGGTTTTCTCCGGGATTAGTTTCCTCCCACACTCCAAAGACGTGCGGGTTTTATAGGTTAACTGGCTTGGTATAATTGTAAAATTGTTCCTAGAGTGTGTAGGGTCGTGCTAATGTGCGGGGATCGCTGGTCAGTGCGGACTTGGTGGGCCAAAGGGCCAGTTTCCACGCTGTATCTCTAAACTAAACTAAACTGCTTCACAGTGCCAGAGACCCAGGTCTGATCCTGACCACTGGCGTTGTCTGTAGGGAGTTTGTTCAAAGCCCACTGTTCCTCCAGCACTTGTGTTTTGCTCAAGATTCCAGCATCTGCAGTTTCTTACCAGTTAATCGGATCAGACTTGATGGGCCAAATGGCCTGCACTCTTTCCTCTGTTATTGATCTCCCTAACAATATTCACTCCATTTCGTTTTCAGCCAGCTCTCCAGAGAGGAATGTTAGCTCAAGAAACTTGCGTGGGTTTTCTCCGAGATCTTCCGTTTCCTCCCACACTCCAAAGACGTACAGGTTTGTAGGTTAATTGGATTGGTAAATGTAAAAATTGTCCTTAGTGGGTGCAGGACATTGTTAATGTGCGAGGATCGCTGGTCGGCGCGGACCCGGTGGGCCGAAGGGCCTGTTTCCGCGCTGTATCTCTAAACTAAACTAAACTAAATTTCTTGAAACTTGAGAGTTTAGTTTAGTGTAGAGATCCAGCATGGGGAAGGCCCTTCGGCCCAATGAGTCCGCACCGACCAGCAATCCCTGCGTATTAACACTATTCTACACACGCAAGGGATAATTTACATTTATACCAAGCCAATTAACCTCCACACCTGCACGTCTTTGGGGTGCGAGAGGAAAGATCTCAGCGTAAAACAAGGCGGTCACGGGGAGAACGTACAAACTCTGTACAGACAGTGCCCGTAGTCAGGATCGAACCCGGGTCTCTGGCAATGCAAATGCTGTAATGCAGCAACTCTGCCACTGTGCCACCATGCCACCCTCTTGTTGGGAAGGTTGATAACAGTGGAAAGAGGGCAGAAACCAATCGGCCCATCAAACCTAACCCAATTTGATTTTGATTTAGAGATACAGCGCGGGGAAACAGGCCCTTCGCCCACCGAGTCTGCGCCGACCAGCGATCCCCGCACATTAACACTATCCTACACACACTAGGGACAATTTTTACATTTTACCCAGCCAATTAACCTACATACCTGTACGTCTTTGGAGTGTGGGAGGAAACCGAAGATCTCGGAGAAACCCACGCAGGTCACGGGGAGAACGTACAAACTCCGTACAGACAGCACCCGTAGTCAGAATCGAACCTGAGTCTCTGGCGCTGCATTCGCTGTAAGGCAGCAACTCTACCGCTGCGCCACCGTGCCGCCCAATTAATTTACAGGAGACACGAAAGACTGCAAGTGCTGGAATCTTGAGCAGAACACAAAGTGCTGGAGGAACTCAGCGGGCTTTGGGACAAACTCCGTGACAGACAAGCGCACGTGGTCAGAATCAAACCCGGGTCTCTGGTGCTGTAAGGCAGCAACTCTACCGTTGCGCCAAAAAAAAATTGCTTTCCATAATCTAACTGCAGTTTTAACTCAATGAAATGTTGAAATATTAATATTATTAACAATCCTTCTTGCTCAAAGGCAGAACAACAAACAATGCCTTGCAGTTGTCGATTTTTTCTTTCCCCCCAGTACTTTCATTTTACCCATTAAAAGAAAAACGCCCAGGATTTCAGGTAAGGATTTTGATCAGACACCTCATGAGCCACTAGTCCTAATTTATTGCTTCATTTGTGACTGCTGATAGAGCAAACCAAATTTATTCTGATTTGCACAACCTGTGCCTATGTCTTGACAATGACTAATTATAAGCTGCTTTAAAATAATGAAAGTGTCTTAAAGTGTCTAAATGTAATTTGTTACAAAAACATGTGGCACGGTGCATTATCCCAGCTCAGAGAAGGCTGATTGATTAGATAACACAGGGCATCACCGAGTCTTTAAACATTACAAATGGATGCCTGTTCCCGTGCAAAGGTGCAATGGGATGGGTTTTTTTTTATCCCCCCCCCCCCTCTCTCTTTCTCTTCACTCCTTTCTGCTCTCCGTCAGCTTTCAGAAAACCCTCCACGTGAAAGATACCTTCAGGTAATTTGCAAAGAGCTCGAATAAAGTATACGCAGGAAAAAAAAGAGGATTTTACACATTTGATCAGACTCGTTTGAAACACAACTCTCGATGACAATGCAACTGGAAAATGTAATGACACGACTGAATTAAGGCATGCCTCGAGAAGAAATTTATTTAATTTAATTATTCTCTGGTTTAACACTAATAGACGCAAGCAAACCTGAGCTGCATTTGTTCGGTGTAGAGTAAATAATTATGTAGAATATTATAATGGGGGCACACTTGCCAGAACTTGCGGCACCATGAATGCATATTAATGACAGATGTGTTAGTTGCTTCCACTCCTTATGTGTTCTGTTTATATAAAGCTGGAATGCATTTTAATCTTTACAGAAGTGCGTGAACCAGGTAATTCAATTCACAAAACAAACTTCACACAATTAAAACAGGGAAATAAATTCCACACCACTGTGATTGACATATTTTACGAGCTCCACTGTATACAGTATTCATTTAGTTTAGAGATGCAGCGCGGAAACAGGCCCTTCGGCTCGCCGGGTCCGCACCGATCAGCGATCTCCGCAAGCTAGAGGAACGCTGGCCCAGCAGCAGAGTTGCTGCCTTACAGCGACGGAGACGAAGTTTGTATGTTCTCCACGTGACCTGCGTGGGTTTTCTCCAAGATCTTCGGTTTCTTCCCACACTCCAAAGACGTGCAGGTTTGTAGGTAAAATGGCTTGGTATAAGTGTAAATTGTCCCTAGTGTGTGTAGGCTAGTGTTATTGTGCGGGGATCGCTGGTCGGTGCGGATTCGGTGGGCCGAAGTGCTTGTTTCCGAGCTGTACCTCTAAACAAATAAACAAACTAAACTAGCACTATCCTACACACTCGGGACTATTTACAATATACAGAAGCCAATTAAACTACAAACCTCTACGTCTTTGGAGTGTGGGTGGAAACCGGAGCACCCGGGGAAAACCCACGCAGGTCACAGTGAAAAACGCACAAACTCCGTATAGACTCCCCCAAGTTTTCAGCACTGGTCACCAGGTCATGGCTAAAATTAAGGAAAATTTTCAACAACAACTTTCCTTTAAAAACAGGTGTCCATGGAGCTCTTGGTACAATGGTAAAAACATTGCATTGGAAGAGATTATTGGAAGAAACTAAAACCCAGACCAGACTTCCCCTGCAAGGTAGGAGGAACAGTTGACCAGATGTAAACAGGACAAAGAAAATTCAGGTAATTTTCATATTGATGAACACTGAAACCATGTCCTTGTTGTGAGTGCACCGATTGAACAATTTTTTCAGTTTCAGTTCAGTTTAGTTTATTATCACGTGTACCGAGGTACAGGGAAAAGCTTTTGTGGCGTGCTAACCAGTCAGCAGACAGACAATACATGATTACAAATCAAGCCATATACGGTGTATAGATACATGATAAGGGAATAATGTTTAGCGCAAGATAAAGCCAGCCAAGTCCGTACCTTCTCCCTGTGACCTGCGTGGGCTTTCTCCGAGATCTTCGGTTTCCTCCCACACTCCAAAGACGTACAGGATTGTAGGTTAATTGGCTTGGTGTACGTATAAATTCTTCCCTAGTGTGTGTTGGAAAGCGTTAATGTATGCGGGGATCGCTGGGCGGCACGGACTCGGTGGGCCAAAGGGCCTGTTTCCGTGCTGTATCTCTAATACTAAACTCAGCAGCAAAGTTAGGCTGCTAAACTACGCTTGTCTATGTAATGTAATTTACCAGCTGAATTCAGCATGCTTCACTGACAATATCTCTTACACTATTTCTTTACTCATTGTTACTTGAGGTAACTTGGCACTGGACTGTTTTCCAGAGCAGAACTATTCCATGCTTCAACTCCTTTCAAGAATAATGGCTGAGTTTCATTTCCGTTGTATGGGAGCAGCACTTCTGTTGTAAATCGTTGAGCCCAAAGTCACTCCGCTGAATCACAGGGAATAGTTAAGATGCTGTGGGCTGCAACTAATAAAGGCTGGTCTTGTTTCTTTGAGATTTGTTGCAAATCGATTACATTGCGACCTGTATTCACCGAAACCTTAATCTCTCTGGTGCCGTAGGTCTATGAGTTATTGGAGCAGAATTAGGCCATTCGGCCCCTCAAGTACGGGGAATCGAGAACCAGTGAGCATAGGTTTAATGGGAAACGGGAACGTTTTTTTATAGGAATCTGAAGGTTTACTTTTTCACACAAAAGTTGGTGGGTGTATGGAACGAGCTGCCGGAGAAGGTAATTGAGGCTGGGACTATCGCAACGTTTAGGAACAATTAGACAGGTCCATGGATAGGACAGGTTTGGAGAGGTATGGACCAAACGCAGGCAGGTGGGACTAATGTAGATGGGACATGTTGGTCGGTATGGGAAAGTTGGGCCAAAGGGCCTGTTTCCACACTGTGTGGCTCTATAACTCAAAAAGTCTACTCCACCATTCAATCATGGCTGATCTACCTTTCCCTCTCAAACTCATCTTCCTTCCTACTCCCCATAACCACTGACACCCGTACTAATTATGCCCTGTGATCATGACAAGAAAATAAAAGTGTCATTTTAGTTCATTTCCTTTGGAACATGTATCTTGCTTGTTATAAAAGCTTCTGTGATTAACTCTGCCTCCATCTAAACAGTCCTGATTCCAGACCAAAAACGATGCGTTCAACGATGCCTCTAGAAATCTGAAAATAAATCCTGAGATGGCACCCTAGTGCAATATTGAAGAAACACTCCATTGATGGAAGAGTCATCTTGTAAATGAGATAGACACAAAAAGCTGGAGTAACTCAGCGGGATAGGCCGCATCTCTGGAGAGAAGGAATGGGTGTACCGGGCCCTGGTGAGACCGCACCTGGAGTACTGTGTGCAGTTTTGGTCTCCAAATTTGAGGAAGGATATTCTTGCTATTGAGAGCGTGCAGCGTAGGTTCACTAGGTTGATTCCCGGAATGGCGGGACTGTCGTATGTTGAAAGGCTGGAGCAATTAGGCTTGTATACACTGGAATTTAGAAGGATGAGGGGGGATCTTATTGAAACGTATAAGATAATTAGGGGATTGGACACATTAGAGGCAGGAAACATGTTCCCAATGTTGGGGGAGTCCAGAACAAGGGGCCACAGTTTAAGAATAAGGGGTAGGCCATTTAGAACGGAGATGAGGAAGAACTTTTTCAGTCAGAGAGTGGTGAAGGTGTGGAATTCTCTGCCTCAGAAGGCAGTGGAGGCCAGTTCGTTGGATGCTTTCAAGAGAGAGCTGGATAGAGCTCTTAAGGATAGCGGAGTGAGGGGGTATGGGGAGATGGCAGGAACGGGGTACTGATTGAGAGTGATCAGCCATGATCGCATTGAATGGCGGTGCTGGCTCGAAGGGCTGAATGGCCTACTCCTGCACCTATTGTCTATTGTCTATTGTCTATTGTGACGTTTCGGGTCGAAACCCTTCTTCAGACTGAGAGTCAGGGGAAAGGGAAATGAGAGATATTGGCAGTGATATCGAGAGGTATGGAACAAACGAATGGTATACAAAAAGTAACGATCATCAAGGAAAGACGGAGCCCATAATGGTCCATTGTTTGCTGTGGGCTTGGTGATGATGGGTGAAATATACAGTGAAACTCAACAGGACGACAGTGAAACTAGAACGATGACTAGGGTGGTGGAGGGACGGGGAGAGAGAGGGGACGCAAGGGTTGCTAGGTTTTTTTTTAGATTTTTAAAATTCAGAGATACAGCGCAGAAACAGGCCCTTCGGCCCACCGGGTCTGCTCCGCCCAGTGATCCCTGCACACTAACACTATCCTACACCCACTAGGGACAATTTTTACGTTTGCCCAGCCAATTAACCTACATACCTGTACGTCTTTGGAGTATGGGAGGAAACCGGAGATCTCGGAGAAAACCCACGCAGGTCACGGGGAGAACGTACAAACTTCGTACAGACGGCGCCCGTAGTCAGGATCGAACCTGAGTCACCGGCGCTGCATTCGCTGTAAGGCAGCAACTCTACCACTGCGCCACCATGCCATAGAAGTTAGTTGTAAGCTGCCTAAGCGAAATATGAGATGCTGTTCCTCCAATTTGCTCTGGGCCTCACCCTGACAATGGAGGAGGCCCAGGACAGAAAGGTCAGTGTGGGAATGGGAGGGGGAGTTAAAGTGTTTTTAATTGAGATGTTGGCATGCGTCCTTTCCACACTTCGTCTTCTTCAGCTTACACGTTGCTTATGGACCCTAGCCTTCCTGTACAGTGCCTGTACAGTGGTTTCTTGCAGTGACCCTGGGATCTAATAGATTGGGCATTATCTACGTAAAGGACCTTTACAATATGTGCTCATCATCGTTGCCATGAGAGATACCGACGGCTGCCTCTCACTGTCTAATTCACACCATGACCTCCATCAACTAGATCATCAAAACATCAATGTCAATGGACGTATTGCAGCAGGATGAATGTGAGGACCACATCATGCTGCTTCTTCTCTGCAGAGTTGCACAGGTGACGCAGCGGTAGACAATAGACAATAGGTGCAGGAGGAGACCATTCGGCCCTTCAAGCCAGCACCGCCATTCACTGTGACCATGGCTGATAATCCACAATCAGTACCCCGTTCCTGCCTTCTCCCCATATCCTTTGACACCGCTATCTTTAAGAGCTCTATCTAACTCTCTATTGAAAGCATCCAGAGAATTGGCCTCCACTGCTTTCTGAAGCAGAGTTCCACAGATTCACAACTCTCTGACTGAAAAGGTTTTTCCTCATCTCCGTTCTAAATGGCCTACCCCTTATTCTTAAACGGTGGCCCCTGGTTCCTGACTCCCCCAACATCGGGAACACGTGCCCTGCCTCTAGTGTGTCCAAACCCTTTGAAATTACTGGAGATTATCAAAAGTACCATATAAAAAGCAAGTCTTCCTGTTTGGAAACTAACATGTAAATCTGGGCGGCACTGTGGCGCGGCGGTAGAGTTGCTGCCTCACAGCGCCAGAGTCCCGGGTTCGATCCTGACTACGGGTGCTGTCTGCAAGGAGTTTGTATGTTCTGCCCGCGTGGGTTTTCTCCGGGCGCTCCGGTTTCCTCCCACACTCCAAAGACGTGCAGGTTTGTAGGTTAATTGGCTTCGGTAAAAAATTGTGAATTGTCTCCTGTGTGTCGTGTGTGTCATGTGTGTCGTGTGTAATGGGCATCGCTGGTCGGCCTGTTTCCTCGTTGTATCTCTAAACTAAACTAAACAAGATGACTCCCCAAAGGGCAGGAAACACAGAGTCTCTACGGTATGTGAGATGCCCCGAAGTCCACCAAAGATTGCACATGCGAAAAATATTTGTTTGTTGTTCAGTCAAATAGGTTTGATAATATTGTCGGGAGAGCAAGGAGTCAATCAAGCACAAAATTGTGATGCCTTCCTAGTTTGGAAGCTCCTCTATTCCTCAGGGGAGAAGAACTATTCCTCGCCATTGGGCTGCATTCCTTCCCACTCTCAACTTCATCCTTCTGGGATGCATGCCATGAGTTTCTCAAGGTCCCCCTTGGCCTCAGGATTGGGCGTAGACACCGGTGACTACAGGCCGAGTTAAAGCGTCGCACGAGGGATTCACGGTGCGTTAGTCACTGAGATTCTAGATTAGTGTTGGCAAGGTTATCTCCATGAAAATGGTGCTTCTCTTCTGGTTTGCCACTTGCAGATGAAGGTGTACCAACTGTTCTTTAAACCAGCTGTCTCCTGGCCATCCTACGTCACTCAGGGTGGTAGAGTCCAGGTCTACAGTCTATGTCCCTGCGCAATGACAGTGGATCAATGGTCAGGTCTGCTGCTCACTGGGCTGGTCACGAGGGCTCTGATGTTCCAGCTACCAAACTTCACACTGAAGAAGGGTCTCGACCCGAAACGTCACCCATTCCTTCTCTCCTGAGATGCTGCCTGACCTGCTGAGTTACTCCAGCATTTTGTGAATAAATACCTAAACTTCATACAGTGATAGACACAAAATGCTGGAGTAACTCAGCGGGACAGGCAGCATCTCTGGAGGGAAAGAATGGGCGACGCTTCATAAGTGATAAGAGTTGAATTAGGCCATTCGGCCCATCAAGTCTACGCCGCCATTCAATCATGGCTGACCTATCTCTCCCTCCTAACCCCATTCTCCTGCCTTCTCCCCATAACCTCCGACACCTGTACTCATCAAAAATCTATCTATCTTTGCCTTAAAAATATCCATTAGGTTTCAGATCAAGACTCTTCTTCAGACTAGTGTCAGGAGAAACGGAAACAAGAGATATAGACGGTGATGTAGAGAGATATAGAACAAATGAATGAAAGATATGCCAAAAAGTAACGATGATAAAGGAAACAGGCCATTGTTAGCTGTTTGCTAGGTGAGAACGAGAAACTGGTGCGACTTGGGTGGGGGAGGGATGGAGAGAGAGAGGGAGTCCAGAGGGTACTTGAAGTTAAAGAAATTAAA
Organism: Rhinoraja longicauda; assembly: GCF_053455715.1. Taxonomy (NCBI): domain Eukaryota; kingdom Metazoa; phylum Chordata; class Chondrichthyes; order Rajiformes; family Arhynchobatidae; genus Rhinoraja; species Rhinoraja longicauda. The sequence continues at coordinate 4,468,340 of NC_135985.1, forward strand.
CTCATACCATGGGTTGTAAGCTGCCCAAGCGAAATATGAGATGCTGTTCCTCCAATTTGCAATTAGCCTCACTCTGACAATGGAGGAGGCCCAGGGCAGAAAGGTTAATGTGGAAATGGGAAGGGGAATTAAAGTGTTTGGCAACCAGGAGATCAGGTAGGTTCAGGCGGACTGAGTGAAGGTGTTCAGCGAAATGATCGCCCAGTCCACCTTTGGCCTCGCCGACTGTTCATACAGTATTATCTCCTTCTGCCGTTGAAAGTTAACAAACAGCACCTCGCCCAGCTTCGGTCAGCTTCCATTTTTGATTTTGTGAATAGACAATAGACAATAGACAATAGGTGCAGGAGTAGGCCATTCGGCCCTTCGAGCCGGCACCGCCATTCAATGTGATCATGGCTGATCATTCTCAATCAGTACCCCGTTCCTGCTTTCTCCCCATACCCCCTGACTCCGCTATCCTTAAGAGCTCTATCTAGCTCTCTCTTGAATGTATTCAGAGAATTGGCCTCCGCTGCCCTCTGAGGCAGAGAATTCCACAGATTCACAACTCTCTGACTAAAAAAGTTTTTCCTCATCTCTGTTCTAAATGGCCTACCCCTTATTCTTAAACTGTGGCCCCTGGTTCCGGACCCCCCCAACATTGGGAACATGTTTCCTGCCTCTAACGTGTCCAACCCCTTAATAATCTTATACGTTTCGATAAGATCCCCTCTCATCCTTCTAAATTCCAGAAATAGCTTTGGAGGTATTTCCACACACAAATCCACTTCAAAATAAATTAATTGGCTCCAGGGACTAGTTAGGAAAGATGCAATACGAATGAAAGTTTGTCTTGTTTCTCAGTATGATTGCAAATGCATGTGTGCATTCGAAGCAGCTCCCGTTTCCAGTTTTAGGACACACAAGAGACTGCAGATGCTGGAATCTTGAGCAAAATACAAAGGGCAGGAGGAACACAACTGGTCAGGCGGCATGTGTGGAGAGAAAGACGAGATGACATTTTAGTCAAACTCGTAAGGATGAGTTAAAGGACACTAAAGGTCATTAATAAATCAGTTGAGCATTTATGAAATATATAAGTAGTTTCATGGTCCACATTCTTGATACCAGTATCTTCTTCCAGATTTATTTAATTAGCGGAACAAATTCCCCAGCAGCTGTGGTTGTGATTCCAATATGTGTTTCTGCCTCGTTAGTGTAGGCCTCTGGATTAGTAGTTTAATTGCATAAACATTGTGCTTCCATTCTCTTCACAGATGCCTTGCTCCAAGACACCAGACTACAAGCTTTAGTAGGCCTTTAGATACAGTTGGAACTGGTTGGAAATTATTATCACAGCTAATTTCTGGTCAGCACTCTCCATGAAAAGGCAAGGAGAACTAGGCAGCACAGTGGTGTAGCGGTAGAGTTGCTGCCTCACAGCGCCAGAGACCCGGGTTTGATCCTGACTATGGGTGCTGCCTGTACAGAGTTTGTATGTTCTCCCCATGACTGCGTGGGTTTTCTCCAGGTGCTCCGGTTTCCTCCCAGACTCCAAAAATGTACAGGTTTGTACGCTGATTGACTTGGTAATATTGTAAATTGTCCCGAACATGTTTAGGTTGGTGTTAATGTGCGGGGATCACTGGTTGATGCGGACTCGGTGGGCCGAAGGGCCTGTTTCCACACTGTATCTCTAAACTAAACTAAACTAAACTAAGCTGCATGTAAACTGCGATATCCATAACGCAGTGTTTAGTCCAGATGAGGGTAGTTGAGGCAGGGACTATTGGAACGTTTAGGAAACATTTGGACAGGTGCATGGATAGGACAAGTTGAGAGGGATATAGGCCAAATTCGGGAAGGTGGGACTAGTATAGATGGGACATGTTGGCCGGTGTGGGCACATTGGCCGATGGGCCTGTTTCCACACAATGACTCTATGACTCTATAAGTGACAATAAAGTATCATCATCATCATCATCAATAAGAAAAAACAATTGTCAGATGTAGTAGAGGTGTCATGGCAGCTAAGGTCAGAGGGTCAGAGGGCCAGGGGTCATAGGGCCAGAGGGTCAGAGGGCCAGGGGGCCATAGGGTCAGAGGGTCAGAGGGTCAGAGAGTCAGAGGGCCATTGGGTGGTGAATTTGTGGAATTCTTTGCCACAGAAGGCTGTGGAGGCCGTCAATGGATATTTTTTAAGGCGGAAGTCGATAAATTGTTGATTAGTGCGGGTGTCAGGGGTTATGGGGAGAAGGCAGGAGAATGGGGTTAGAAGGGAAAGATAGTTCAGCCATGATTGAATGGCGGAATAGACTTGATGGGCCGAATGGCCTACTTCTGCTCCAATCACATGAACTTATGAGGTGTTGGGTGTAATTGAAGAGGGAGACTGTGGCCTACCCAGCCGCCTGTACTGGTCGTTGTTATGGCTGCTTGCAGCTGCCACAAGTGTGAAAACCATTCCTCTCCATGTGTCCCCATGTGAAAGACCCAGTTCCAGGAGCCCAGACTGCTGTAAGGTTATACTCCTCCTGGGACCCATCGTCCCTGACCACTGCTTGGCCTGTCTTTGTGGGTCGACCAGGTACCAATCAACTCAACCGTCCTGATAGAAACGAGAGGAATTCATCTTGTACCAAGTCTAAACTCCCTGTCATGGTTGCTTTTAAGAGCTCGGTGGTGCCAACACAGGCGGACATTTCCTGTAACCTGATATTCCTGGACTTTATCCTCCCCTCAAACGTTTAAAGGTTCTCTTGCAAGTCACTTGGCTCGGAATATTGAAGGCTGCTTACTCAGTAACTTAAACTGCAAAGTAGACGGGAAAGTTAATGGTGAAAATCAAATCCTTTGAGGTTTTTAATCACTATTGCCCAATTTTGCTTATATTTTTAACCCATGATTTAGCATCCAAGAGCACAGATTGTGGGAATCAACAACATGCCATGTTACCGTTCAGCTTCCAGCGTTATTTATACCAAAATTAACTCAATTCTCCCCATCCCTCTTAATTACAAACTGGTAGCATTACAACGTGTATCAATTAGTAGCTGATTAACTCGTGGGTGCAATGTTAAAATCTCCGTTATCATTTTATCCGTAGCTTGTACCACCTACAGCTTTTCAGCCCTGCACAACAACCTAATTAAACACAGCCTGTCGATTAAAAAAAAAAGGGAAAATGTGAATATCAGACACGGGGCAAATCGAATCACAACAAGAAAACAAAAAGCAGCTAAACATTTATTAAGAGACAAAATTGTCAATTACTGGGTGCGACGACTGAAATTGTTAAGAGTATGAAACCTTTCCCAATTCTATTCTGCAGCTGTTCAATAATACAAAACAGTAATTTTAAAGTAACAATAAAATTCTAAGTGAATCTTGAAGCAGTCCTTTCATTCAGATCCAGCAACATAACTGCGGCGTATTAAGTAGACCCTTTAAAGTAGAATAGCTTCATAAGGTACGATACTTTGAGTCATGGAATGATGCTTATCTGGAAGAACGAGAAGATGCAAGTGCCTGAAAGATAAATGGTGCTTGCAGGATGGGCTAGCACTAAGGGAGAGAAGCTTTGGTGTAGACAAGCAGCGTGGAAACACGCCTTGCGGCCAACCGACCATCGATCACCCGCTCACACTGGCTTGACGTTGTCCAACTTTCTCAGCCTTTCGTTGCACACGAGGGACAATTTACAGAGCCCAATTGACTTGCAAACCCGCACGATTTTGGGGATATGGGAGGAAACCGGAGAACCTGCACGGAAGAACAAAGGGAGAACGTGCAAACTCCACACAGACAGCACCCGAGGTCAGGATCGAATCCTGAGGCTTTATTTAAAGTGCTGGTAAGACTGCATTTTAATAGTATTGTCAGCAGTTTTTGGGCCCCGTATCTGAGCAAGGATGTGCTGGCACTGGAGAGGGTCCAGAGGAGGTTTACGAGAATGATCCCAGGAAATGTCACCCATTCCTTCTCTCCAGAGATGCTGCCTGTCCCGCTGAGTTACTCCAGCATTTTGTGTCTATCCAAGAATGATTGGGTTAACACATGATGAGCATTTGACAGCACTCGACCTGTATTCGCTGGAGTTTAGAAGGATGAGGGGGGACCCCATTGAAACTTACCGAATAGGGAAAGGCCTGGATAGGGTGGATGTGGAGAGGGTGTTTCCACTAGTGGGAGAGTCCAGGACTAGAGGACATAGACTCAGAATAAAAGGACGTACCTTTAGAAAGGAGACGAGGAGGAATTCTTACTTGCAGCAGCACAACAGAATATGTAAACATATTGAACACGACAGTATAATAAACAAGAGGGAAAAAAAGTTCAATGTGTGTATATATACACATACACACAAACACACACATATATATATATATATATATATATATATATATATATATATATATATATATATATATATATATATATATATATATATATATATATATATATATATAACACACGCACACATACGTACACACAAAAAATATCAACAATAATAACAATATTCATATCATATCATATCATATATCATATATATACAGCCGGAAACAGGCCTTTTCGGCCCTCCAAGTCCATGCCGCCCAGCGATCCCCGTACATTAACACTATCCTACACCCACTAGGGACAATTTTAACATTTTACCCAGCCAATTAACCTACATACCTGTACGTCTTTTGGAGTGTGGGAGGAAACCGAAGATCTCGGAGAAAACCCACGCAGGTCACGGGGAGAACGTACAAACTCCTTACAGTGCAGCACCCGTAGTCAGGATCGAACCTGAGTCTCCGGCGCTGCATTCGCTGTAAAGCAGCAACTCTACCGCTGCGCTACCGTGCCGCCCGGTATATTAATAGATATTAATCTATGTAGTTCAGAAAGTCATGGACTGTGTGGGCTTCCATGTCCATCTTATGTATCCTCACCAACAATGCACTCTCAAGAAATTACCTCTCGGAATATTTGCTTTGCAGATTTTGATTACTCGTGCAAATAGCGTTTTTCGCTTAACGCTCCTTGTAGTTCGGTTTACTTTAGAGATACAGCATTGAAACGGGCCCTTCGGCCCACCGAGTCCGCACCGACCAGCGACTCCCGCACATTCACACTATACTACACCCACTAGGGACAGTTTACATTTATACCAAGGCAATTAACCTACATACCTGTACATCTTTGGAGTGTGGGAGGAAACCGAAGATCTCGGAGAAAACCCACGCAGGTCACGGGGAGAACGTACAGACTCCGTACAGACAGCACCCGTAGTCGGGATCGAACCCGGGTCTCCGGCGTTGCATTCGCTGTAAGGCAGCAACTCTACCGCTGCGCCACCGTGCCACCCACGTTCTCCCCGTGACCGCGTAGGTTTTCTCCCAGATCTCCGGTTTCCTCCCAGATCTCCGGTTTCCTCCCAGATCTCCGGTTTACTCCCAGACTCTAATGACGTTCGTGTTTGTAGGTACATTGGCTTGGTGTAATTGTAAATTGTCCCTAATGTGTGTAGATAGTGTTAATGTGTGGGGTTCACTGGTTGGCACTGACTCAGTGGGCCGAAGGGCCTGTTTCCACGCTGTATCTCTAAACTAAACTAAAAGGGTCCATAAAGTCTCTTTGTATTGTGTCAAACCATCAGTGACTTCTGTTCATGTCGTAACGACTGCAATCCTATCCCTTCAATAGTCCAGCAGCACAAGAGGCCAACTGCATAGTAAGTATTAAAATCATTTGACCTTGAAATGACCCGAAATACCTCTCTTAAAATGAACACATGTTCCAATCTAATCCTGCTTCAAAAGTATCAGCAAGGATCAAGTTGGTCGGCATGGTGGCGCAGCGGTAGAGTTGCTGCCTCACAGCTCCAGAGACATGGGTTCGATCCCGACTACGGGCGCCGTCTGTACGGAGTTTGTTCGTTCTCCCCGTGACCCGCGTGGGTTCTCTCCGGGTGCTTCGGTTTCCTCCCACACTCCAAAGACGTACAGTTTGTAGGTTAATCAGTCTGAAGAAGGGTCTCGACCCGAAACGTCACCCATTCCTTCTCTCCTGAGATGCTGCCTGACCTGCTGAGTTACTCCAGCATTTTGTGAATAAATACAGTTTGTAGGTTAATTGGCTTTGGTAAAAAAAAGACTGTGAATTGTCCCTAGTGTGTGTAGGATAGTACTAGTGCATGTGGACTCGGTGGGCCGAAGGGCTTGCTTCCGTGCTGTATCTCCAAACTAAACTAAACTAAACTAAAATCTAAACAGACACACACAATGCGAAGTGCCAACCACCAGATGAGTTCAATCTCATTTGTTGAGAAGTCAAAACAATCGAATGCTTTTAACTGTGGAATCCACTCTGCAGTTTAAGCCAGACAGAGAACACGAGCATCCAAGGACAATGAAAAAAACAGGCTACGCTGGCATGCTGTCTGGATATCTTGGTCAGCTAGGAAGGATTCACTGGTGTTGCCAATTTCTGAACAGCTTTAACTCTTCAGCGTGGAGTGCTGCTTTGATTTGCAGTTTACATTGCAAATGTAAATGGAATGGCTAAAACTCTGCCTCTAAATCCAACGTTATAAACTGAACTGGACATTTATTTACAAGAGCGAAGATGACTCGGGTCATTGGGGAGCAAAGGTCCCAGTACGCCCTCTCTTGGACCGTGCCAGGAATGCGCGTTAATTTCAACATTGCACCCCAACTTTTTGGTTCCCATCCATTGGACCGGATCGACAGAAATTTATGAGTCAGGGCTCAGGAATCGCCTGGCGTACGTATCACAAGCGGAGGCACAAAGCCACCAACATTGTTTTCCAATGTTCTACAGATTCTGGATCAATTCCTGTGGATTGGTGGGTAGCTAATGTTATCCCACTTCAAGGAAGGAGGGAGAGAGAAAGCTGGGAATTATAGTACACTTAGCCTGACATCAGTGATCGGGAAGATGCTGGAGTCGATTATTAAAGATTATTAAAGATGCATTTGGATAGCAGTAACAGGATCGTTCCGAGTCAGAATGGATTTACGAAGGGGAAATCATGCTTGACTAATCTTCTGGAATTTTTTGAGGATGTAACGAGTAAAATGGACAAGGGAGAGCCAGTGGATGTAATGTACCTGGACTTTCAGAAAGCCTTTGATAAGGTCCCACATAGGAGATTAGTGGGCAAAATTAGAGCACATGGTATTGGGGGTAGGGTAGTGACATGGATAGAAAATTCGTTGGCAGACAGGAAACAAAGAGTAGGGATTAGCGGGTCCCTTTCAGAATGGCAGGCAGTGACTAGTGGGGGGGCCGCAAGGCTCGAAGTTGGGACTACCACCATGCTGAACACACTCTCCACTCGAAAACACTCCACCAAATGTCCTGACTTAATTTGACACTAATGACCACTGTTGCTTAATTGAAGACTTTGGTTCTCTTAAACTTGAAGCCACCTGATCCTCAAACTCTTAATTCTCCCCTTAAACCTTCCCTCCTCTCTCATTCTATAAGAAAAACGTAGCTATTGCATTTATCTGACCATTTGTCAAATTTTGTTTTTAACAGCCTTGGTGGTAACTTGGGTATATTCCATGTTAAAACTGCCATATAAATGCGACTTATAGATAAAATGTTATATAAAATATCTTACATGTTTTTATTCACTTAATTCTTGTGCTAACAAAGTGCACTGATTTGTTTTCTTCACTCGACCCACCAACAATCTTTACTTCGTTTGACTTAATGGCCACTGCTGCTTTGTTGAAGACTGTGGTTCTCTTAAACTTGGCCGTCCAATACACGCAAATTGCACATTCAGTCAACGGGCAGATTAGTGTTTTTCTTTCCTGGAAGTGCAGATTTGTCAAAACAAAGTCCGCACTTGGAATGTGTGACACATCTGAGAGCTTGCCCAACTGTGCTTTCTACACCCTCTTCCCACAGTTTTGTGTCTTTGTCACAATTACGTTCAAATTAGCAGAACCAAATGTCAGCACAATCTGATGCCTAACATATCTCGGGCTCTGCTAAGACGTATAAATCACTAAAACTGCAAAACATCAAATGCAGACATCAACCAAGTACTACACGAATGTCAGATTAACTTCAACATGTAATATTGCTTTGCGCAATAGATGTTAATTTATTTTTGACACCATTGGATGTATGGTTATTTCTACACGGATTTAAGAACTACTAGACCAAGTGGACCCGTTGGGCCAAAACCTCTCCTGCATTGGTGCAGCACCCTCTCCTACCCCACTCTTGCTCCCCCTCCTGTTGTACTTCGTGGTCCGGTGCCTGTTGTACTTTTAGTGACTCTGGACGGACCACAAGTACACGTGTATAAAAGGTTACAATGCTGGAGCTCAACACCAGGCTGTTTATTCCGTGGTCATCTGGATCCAGAGTGACCGCCTAATCACACCCATCACTTATATACACAGCCATACAAAGTAGTTCTTGGATACACAAAGTAGTCCCGGCAATATCACAACATCCCCCTTGTCTTATATAAAATTGTTTTCTTTACCATTCGAGGGCTAAAATATATTTAACAAACAAAACCGAAACACCATTGCTTTTTGCAAACAAAACCAATAACACAACTAAACACAATTAAACACAATTGCTTTTTTCGCCATCATGGTGGTCACTCCTCTGCGGAATTTCACCCATAGCCGGGTGGTCACTCATCGCCGGGTGGTCACTCCACAGATATATACATATATAGAAAAGCATCAAATATAATACATTAAGCTTTCATTACACAGATCACTACACAGGTCATTAAACACAAAATATTCATTTTGTTCCATATCTTCCCCTCAAGAAGACGTGCTGTGTAGATCAAACGTAGTGTAGGCTCTAGATGCTCCACCACCATGATTTGCCTGCCACTGCTGGGTTCCCACTGCTGGGCTGGCACTGCTGGGCTCCCACTGCTGGCCTCCCACTGCTGGGTTGGCACTGCTGGGCTCCCACTGCTGGGCTGGCACTGCTGGGCTCCCACTGCTGGCCTCCCACTGCTGGGTTGGCACTGCTGGGCTCCCACTGCTGGGTTCCCACTGCTGGCCTCCCACTGCTGGGCTGGCACTGCTGGGTTCCCACTGCTGGGCTCCCACTGCTGGGTTCCCACTGCTGGGCTCCCACTGCTGGGCTGGCACTGCTGGGCTCCCACTGCTGGGCTCCCACTGCTGGGCTCCCACTGCTGGGTTGGCACTGCTGGGCTCCCACTGCTGGGTTGGCACTGCTGGGCTCCCACTGCTGGGCTGGCACTGCTGGGCTCTCACTGCTGGGCTCCCACTGCTGGGCTGGCACTGCTGGGCTGGCACTGCTGGGCTGGCACTGCTGGGCTGGCACTGCTGGGCTCCCACTGCTGGGCTCCCACTGCTGAGCTGGCACTGCTGGGCTCCCACTGCTGGGCTGGCACTGCTGGGCTCCCACTGCTGTAATCGCGGTGCGATCGCGCCTCCGCTGCAGTGCGCGCTGGCCCCGCCCACAGGTGCTCCCGGCAGCTGCCTCGGGCCCAGGGCCGTCCCGACTCTACGGTCGACGCGCCTGGGTGAGTATGTAGTGCCTCGGCCTTACCGGCCGCCACACCTCCGCGGGTGGTCGGTCCCTCCGGTCGCCGACCCCCTCCGGTCACCGCACACCTCCGTGGGTGTCGGTCTCCTCCAAGGCTCTCCCGGTCGCCGCACACCTCCATGGGTGTCGGTCTTACCGGTCGCCGCACACCTCCGTGGGTGTCAGTCTTACCGGTCGCCGCACACCTCCGTGGGTGTCGGTCTTCCCCGGTCACCGCACACCTCCGTGGGTGTCGGGTCTCCCGGTCTTTCCAGTCACCGCACACCTCCGTGGGTGTCGGGTCTCCCGGCCTCCCCCGGTCGCCGCACACCTCCGTGGGTGTCGGGTCTCCCGGTCTTTCCAGTCACCGCACACCTCCGTGGGTGTCGGGTCTCCCGGTCTTTCCGGTCACCGCACACCTCCGTGGGTGTCGGTCTTACCGGTCGCCGCACACCTCCGTGGGTGTCAGCCTCCCCCGGTCGCCGCACACCTCCGTGGGTGTCGATCTTCCCCGGTCGCCGCACACCTCCGTGGGTGTCAGCCTCCCCCGGTCACCGCACACCTCCGTGGGTGTCGGTCTTACCGGTCGCCGCACACCTCCGTGGGTGTCAGCCTCCCCCGGTCACCGCACACCTCCGTGGGTGTCGGTCTTACCGGTCGCCGCACACCTCCGTGGGTGTCAGCCTCCCCCGGTCACCGCACACCTCCGTGGGTGTCGGGTCTCCCGGTCACCGCACACCTCCGTGGGTGACGGGCCTCCCGGTCGCCTCCGGTCTTTCCCCCGCAAAGCAGTCGCAGGCTCCCAATCTCGGGCCTGCACAGGTGCTGGGGTGCGACGTGGGCCTTCCCTTCACACACCGCCCTCAGCAGCTTGTAACGTCACGTCGGCAACTCACCGCTGACTACTGAGCAGGTAAGTATACCTACATATATTGGCCCCTTACCGAGCGGGAAACTTTTTTCGTTCTTCAAGGCTCTATCTTATCTTCCTGTTAACCTTTTTGCTGGGTTCCTTTTTGTTAACCTTCTTTTTTTTCTTTTTTTTCCTTACGCACTTGTTAACTTTTTTTCTTGGGGTTTTTGTTGTTTTCCTATTTTCTAGACTAAACACCCAAACCGCTGCCACCATGTTGTCCTTCGTGGTCCGGTACCTGTTGTACCTTTGTTGTGACTCTGGACGGACCACGAGGGCACATGTTTAAGATGTTATCGTGGTGCAGCTTGTACTCCAGGCTGTTTATTCCAAGGCCGCCTGGATCCAGAGTGACCGCCTAATCACACCCATCACTTATATACACAGCCATACAAAGTAGTTCTTGGATACACAAAGCAGTCCCGGCAATATCACAACACCTCCCTCCCCTCCCCCCCTCTCCCTCCCCCTCCCTCCTCTCCCCCTCCCTCCCTTCTCACCTCCCTCCCTCCCTCCACCCCCTCCCTTCCCTCCATCCCCCTTGCCCTCCCCCCCCACTCCATCCCCCTCAACTCCCCTTATCCCCATCCTCCCTCCCTCCCCTCCCCCCCCTCTCCCTCCCCCTCCCTCCTCTCCTCCCCACTCCCCCCTCCCTCCCCTCTCACCTCCCTCCCTCCCTCCCTCCACCCCCTCCCTTCCTTCCATCCCCCTTGCCCTACCCCCCCCCACTCCATCCCCCTCAACTCCCCTTATCCCCATCCTCCCTCCCTCCCCTCCCTTCCTCTCCCTCCCCCTCCCTCCTCTCCTCCCCACTCCCCCCTCCCTCCCCTCTCACCTCCCTCCCTCCACCCCCTCCCTTCCCTCCATCCCCCTTGCCCTCCCCCCCACTCCATCCCCCTCAACTCCTCTTATCCCCCATCCTCCCTCCCTCCCCTCCCCCCCTCTCCCTCCCCCTCCCTCCTCTCCTCCCCACTCCCCCCTCCCTCCCCTCTCACCTCCCTCCCTCCACCCCCTCCCTTCCCTCCATCCCCTTTCCCTCCCCCCCACTCCATCCCCCTCAACTCCCCTTATCCCCCATCCTCCCTCCCCACCCCCTCCCACCCCCTCTTCCGCCTCCCCTCCCCCCACTCCATCCCCCACAACCCACCTTATCCTCCCCTCTCTCCTCCCCCCCACCCCCTCCCTCCCTCGTTCCCCCCCTCCCTCCCTGGGAGATCGATTTAAGCTTTAAAATGTGAATAACTTTAAAAATATAAGATCGATTTCAATAAAACTACTTGCATTATCACTAAAGTGACAATGGTGAGTAAGGTGGGCCTAAAATTGTTGCACTATCGTGAACCGTTTTGGCTGAAGTTCAGTCACAAACAAGATAACATACGAGAGTTTTGGTATATAGATGTATAACAACACCACATTTAAACAAATGCATTCTTTCTCTGCATGCCCCTGCTATCTGGCCAATTTACAAGTATTTTCTTTCCCCCAAATAAACACTAACAATAGTCTTCAGTCGGTGCAGATGCGCTCATGGAGTATATCACCACGGGCGGCAGGCACGGTGGCGCAGCGGTAAAGTTGCTGCCTTACAGCGACAGAGACCCAGGTTCGATCCCGACCACGGGTGCTGTCTGTACGGAGTTTGTACGTTCTCCCCGTGACCTGCGTGGGTTTGCTCTGAGATCTTCGGTTTCCTCCCACACTCCAAAGACGTACAGGTTTGTAGGTTAATCGGCTTGGTCTAAATGTAAAGATTGTTCCTGGTGTGTGTAGGATAATGTTAATGTGCGGGGATCGCTGGTCGGCGCGGACTCGGTGGGCCGAAGGGCCTGTTTCCGCGCTGTATCTCTAAACTAAACTACCGTCCTTTTAGAGATACAATCCCAATCCTAATAACAGTGCATTCAACATAATTTCCCATCTCCTCTCCGGCCTTTGGTTACTGACCTAGTTGCCTGTGGAACCTGCTGGAGTAACTCCACTGAAGATGCTGGAGTGGCTCAGCTGATCAGGTAGCATCTCTGGAAGGCATGGATTAGTGATGTTTCAGATTTGGAGAAGGTTCCCGACCCGAAACGGCATCCATATCAATGTTCTCCAGAGATGCTGACTTACTCCTGCAGATTTTTTGTGTTTAACTTCTTTAAAGCGTTTTTTTCATGTCTTATTTTCAGAATCACAGCCTTTGTGAGATATCGTTAACTCGAAACTAAACCAACAAAATGTGCAGCGCACAGATCCATAGAGTAAACCTTCCATCATTGGCTGCCCAGTTACCGAGCGAGTGGGTGGGAGAGTGGGATAACATAGAACTAGTATGAACGGGTGTTCGATGGTTGGCGTGGACTCAGTGAGTTGAAGAACCTGCTTCCATGCTGTATCTCTACACTAAACTAAACCTAAATTTGCACCCCTTTGCATCAGTGAAGAATAATATTTGTAAATTGAAGACACTGGAATTGCTTATGTTGTGATGTTTGGTGGACCGTGTGGGGTGGGAGGACCCGTTGCTCTTCCCGTGCATCAGGTGGCGCTGCACAGGACAAAGGGAGATGTTTTGTACATAGTTATCTCTGTCTGTACACAGTGTGTGAGTGTTCAGCCAGATCGTGTGGTTGCAGCCATTTTTAAGTTGTCTTGCTGCCAGCAGTGAGTTAATGCAATAAAGACTTCTGTTGCACCTTGAAGACTCTCAGGTTTTATACAGACATAGAGCAAGAACACAAAATATGCATAGGAAGGAACTGGTTCATACGCAAAATGCTGGAGTAACTCAGCGGGGACAGGCAGCATCTCTGGAGAAAAGGAATAGGTGACGTTTCGGGTCGGAACCCTTCTACAGACTCCAGAGTCACAGAGGGGGAGCAGTGAGAGAGAGTGTTGCAGAGAATAAAGTACACTCCCATCGGAAAGAAGTGGAGAACTTCTTCAAGGTAGGCGTACCATGATGAGCTTTGAACACTAAAATCGCTGACTGAATTGTTAGATCATGTAGCATTTCTGATTAAAAGTTAGGGAGTGTGTTTTCAATTATTATTCATAATGTAATTCATGTTCACAAGAGTGCAAATGAAATTTATCGATGATTTTACAAGTATCTTTTAACCATGCTATCGATATTTCCTTGTGGTTCAGTTCAGTTTCGTTTATTGTCACGTGTGCCGAGGTACAGTGAAAAGCTTTTGTTGCGCGCTAACCAGTCAGCAGAAGGACACTACGTGATTACAATCGAGCCATTTACAATGCGTAGAATCATGATAAGGGAATAACGTTTAGTGCAAGGTAAAGCCAGCAAAGTCCGATCAAAGATAGGCCGAGGGCTACTGATGAGGTAGATAGTAGTTCAGCACTGCTCTCTAGTTGTGGTAGTTTAAAGATACAGTGCTGAAACAGGCCCTTCGGCCTACTGAGTCCGCACTGACCAGCGATCCCTGCACATTAACATTACTCCACACACACACACACACACACACACACACACACACACACACACACACACACACACATGGGACAATTTCTATTTTACATTTTACTTTTTACACCAAGCCAATTAACCTACAATCCTGTACGTCCTTGGAGCGTGGGAGGAAACTGAATATCGGAGAAAACCCAGGCAGGTCACGGGGAGAACGTACAAACCCCGTACAGACAGCGCCCGTGGTCGGGATCGAACCCGGGTCTCTGGTAAGAATGCTCAGCAGTCATTTGATCCGAACTCTTTGTATATAAAACGTAATATAAATGGATATCGCACTCAAAGTGAACAGGTTTTTTTTTTAAAGAGGAACGACAGGATTCTCAATCACTCTGGAGTTCTGATAGTTACTTATAACTTGAGAAAGACCTTGCACTCCCCTCTGAACATAAAGGGACCTTAGTGTAGTGCTGGACAAAGAGGCTAAACAGAGGTTGGGAGAAGTCCTGACCTTTTTGGCCTGTCCTCAGGCACAGAGAATATCTTTGCCCTTTTCTTTCTTGAAATCAGCTCGAGGGAAAGGCCTCAGTGGACACTCTCTCACTACAGAGAAAAAAAAGAGAAGAGAGGGAAAGAAAATCTCGATCGGAATCCTCTTATCAGCTCCTTCAATCACATCTGATAGCTGGTGTTGGGCTGGAGATTTTTTTTAAAAAATGTGACAGGAAAGATTTAAAAAATGTGAAAACAAAAGATTGCTGATTAATGTGTGTGAATGGGGCAGCAGCAAATGTCAAGGAAAGTTATTGTAATTTATCAGATGTTCGAGCTGTCACCTATTAAAGAGGAAATGCAACAAAAAAAAGGCCCGTATTCAAAATGTCATAACTGGTGAAAAGTCAATTATTATAAAATGCAAAGCTTCCTAATTAGTTTACTATTTTGCTGATGGGTGATGGAAATCTACTGACGATATAATTTCGAGCTGGATGCTAACCAGTTAGAAATCACACACTCTGCTTAAAACAGAACAGAAGAGCGGCACGGTAGCGCAGCGGTAGAGTTGCTGCTTTACAGCGAATGCAGCGCCGGAGACTCAGGTTCGATCCTGACTACGGGTGCTGCACTGTAAGGAGTTTGTACGTCCTCCCCGTGACCTGCGTGGGTTTTCTCCGAGATCTTCGGTTTCCTCCCACACTCCAAAGACTCAGGTCTTGTAGGTTAATTGGCTGGGTAAATGGAAAAAAAAAAATTGTCCCTAGTGGGTGTAGGATAGTGTTAATGTACGGGGATCGCTGGGCGGCACGGACTTGGAGGGCCGAAAAGGCCTGTTTCCGGCTGTATATATATGATATGATGATATGATAAGAGACTCACTCAACGAAATGTAAAACCATCATTCATTTTATGATTGTGGAAAGATTCTGCTCTGAGTGCTGACCTGAGGAAAACCGGTATTTATTCTGCATGTTTCGTTTCAGTTTCGTTTCGGCCCACCGGGTCCACGCCGACCAGCGATCCCCGCACACTAACACTATCCTACGCAAACTAGGGACAATTTTTATATTTATACCAAGTTAATTAACCTCAAATGAGCTCTGAACTGCATCAACTATTATTGTTATTATTGCACTATTACTGTTTGTTTGTTTCTTGTGTATGTGTGTGTGAGTGCGTATATATATATATATATATATATACTATATGATCTGTATATATGTGTACATGTAGTATAAGAAAATAACTGCAGATGCTGGTACAAATCGAAGGTATTTATTCACAAAATGCTGGAGTAACTCAGCAGGTCAGGCAGCATCTCGGGAGAGAAGGAATGGGTGACGTTTCGGGTCGAGACCCTTCTTCAGTCTGACCCGAAACGTCACCCATTCCTTCTCTCCCGAGATGCTGCCTGACCTGCTGAGTTACTCCAGCATTTTGTGAATAAATACCTTATGTGTACATGTAAGTATGTGTATACACACAACATATTTTTTCTTTGAACTTTTTTTCTCCTTTATTATATTGTCCACAGAGTTCTATGTTTGCATATCCTGTTGTGCTGCTGCATGTAAGAATTTCATTCTTCTACCTGGGACACTTGACAATAAAACACTTTAATTTTTTTTAAAAATATAGAAATCAAATATATTTATTCAAATATTAATATAATATATACAATAAAATAAAACCAAAACAGAACCCACCACCAGGATACTATACAAACAAATATACCAATTGGAACAATTATACAATTATGTTACAATCCCCATCCAGGATAATAACACACTCTTGGGGAGGGAGCTGCTTCAGGTTCTCATCGTCCACTCTGGGGAGTTCTACGGAACTGGCAAAACTTGCAGCAAAGCGTCAACACCAGCACTCTGAAGCACCAATTGCCACTTTTGATTGTTGTAGTTGACGTACGAAAGAAGAAACAATAGACAATAGGTGCAGGTGGAGGCCATTCGGCCCTTCGAGCCAGCACCACCATTCAATGTGATCATGGCTGATCATTCTCAATCAGTACCCCGTTCCTGCCTTCTCCCCATACCCCCTGACTCCGCTATCCTTAAGAGCTCTATCTAGCTCTCTCTTGAATGCATTCAGAGAATTGGCCTCCACTGCCTTCTGAGGCAGAGAATTCCACAGATTCACAACTCTCTGACTGAAAAAGTTTTTCCTCATCTCAGTTCCAAATGGCCTACCCCTTATTCGTAAACTGTGGCCCCTTGTTCTGGACTCCCCCAACATTGGGAACATGTTTCCTGCCACTAACGTGTCCAACCACTTAATAATCTTATACGTTTCGATAAGATCGAAACGACGAAAACACTCTTGACTCTTGACTCCCTTGGAGATTGTCTTGTCACCTTCCTCCTACCCACCCCACCCCCAACCCTACACACCTCTAGACCCCCCCTCCCCACCCTCCCCCTCCCCTCTCCCACGCCAAGAATTAACACATTACCTCACCGTTGACGGGGAGGTCCAGGCGCCCTTTCACTTGTGCAGAGCGTGCACCATTGCTCAAGTGCCCGCGTCACTCACACGTGGGAAGGAAGGTGTTAGCTCGCTGTCGGGCCAGAGATATCCTTGATGTTCCCCTCCTGCCTCACGAGATCAGCCGTGAATCTCAGCAGGGTTCTAATTCCTGCACTTTGAATGGTGCATCATCCGTAGTAATTAATTCAACAATGGCGAACAAGGTAATCAATAACCAGGACAAAGATGTGTATCGCAGATGAATAAAGTATGTCAGAGGTATCCTTAATCTTCTCCACAGCCCCATTTCTCACTCACAAAATGCATTGCTCTCCTGCAGGACCCCTGTGTTAAACAAATGAACTGAGAAGAGTAGTACAAGTGGAATGTTACTCAAGGAGAGGCTGCAATCTGCGGCCAATCTATTAATAAGATAACGTGTGCAGTTTGGAGATAGACAATAAAATGCCGGAGTAACTCAGTGAGCCCTCAGTCTGAAGAGGGGTCTCGACCCGAAACATCACCCATTCCTTCTATCCAGAGATGCTGCCTGTCCCGTTTTTAAAAAGAAATCTGGAAAAAATATGGTTTGCCTTAATTGACAAACCAGATCTATTTTTTAAAATATGGTCTCCATTTATTGAATTTTTAAAAAAGTAAATGGGTTTGTCACAAAACTAAAATTTAAAACTAAAGTTAAAACTTGAGTTTAAGGTTGGATGTACAACTATACTCATTAACTCCCGGATCTATCCCCATAATCTTTATGTTAGTAATTCTCTTTTTTCTTTGCTCTCTCTCTATTAGTTTATAGTCTTTTTTTCCCAGCCTCTTTTCATCTTTATTTTTTCTTTAAAAATTTAAAAACTGAAGCTGTGTAAGAACTCTATAACCAGTTTGTCGTTTATTATTATTTGTACATATGCTTTAAAAAATTAAAAATAAAAGCAATAAAAAATAAAAAGAAATCTGGTCAAAATGCCTGCTTCAAGCATCTCTGTATACTAACATTTGAAATAGAATGTGGTTTCCTGGTTAGGTACCTGGTTCCTATTTGTGAGTTACTGCAGGGCCGTAGACTTTAGAGATACAGCGTGCCAACAAACATTGACCTACAAACCTGCACGTCTTTGGAATGTGGGTGGAAACCCGAGCACCCAGAGAAAACCCATGCAGTCACACGGACAGAACGTACAAACTCCGTGCAGACGGCACCCGTGGTAAGGATTCAACCCGGGTCTCTGGCGCTGTGAGGCAGCAACTCTACCGCTGCGCCACCGTGCCGACCCTTAGAGCAGGTTTAGCTTTGGAGTCATGGCACTTGTAGTAAAGTATAAGAAAATAACTGCAGATGCTGGTACAAATCGAAGGTATTTATTTCACAAAATGCTGGAGTAACTCAGCAGTTCAGGCAGGTAAACGTCACCCATTCCTTCTCTCCTGAGATGCTGCCTGATCTGCTGAGTTACTCCAGCATTTTGTGAAATAAATACCTTCGCACTTGTAGCAAATGTAAGTTCATAAGTTCACGTGATAGGAACAGAATTAGGCCATTCGGCCCATCAGGACTACTCCACCATTCAATCATGGCTGATCTATCTTTCCCTCTTAACCCCATTCTCCTGCCTTCTCCCCATAACCCTTGACACCCGTACTAATCAAGAATCTATAAATTTCCGCCTTAAAAATATCCATTGACGGCCTCCACAGCCTTTTGTGGTACTGAATTCCACAGATTCACCACCCTCTGACTAAGGAAATTCCTCCTTATCTTCCTGAAGGAACGTCCTTCTGCCTTAACCTACCTGATCTCCCGGTGGCTCAGCACTTCAACTCCCACTCCCATTCCCAGTCTGACCTTTCTGTCCTGGGCCTCCTCCATTGTCATAGTGAGGCCCAGTGCAAATTGGGGGAACAGCATCTCATATTTCGCTTGAGCAGTTTACACCCCAGCGGTATGAACATTGACTTCTCTAACTTCAGATAGTCCCTGCTTTCCCTTTCTATCCCTCCCCCCTTCCCAGTTCTCCCACTAGTCTTCCTGTCTCCTACTACATCTTATCTTTGTCCCGCCCCCTCCCCTGACATCAGGATGAAGAAGGGTCTCGACACCCATTCCTTCTCTCCCGAGATGCTACCTGTCCCGCTGAGTTACTCCAGCATTTTGTGTCTACCCTCCTTCAATTCTGAGGTTGGTGATGTTTAACCGGCATTTTGCCAGGCTTAAATCCCAAAAGGTGCACAAAGGGACCAGAGCCTCGAGGGTTAATGTGCTCACTGCAGCCCACTGCAGACAATCATGGCACTGGAGATGGACCAGCTGGGCCCACAAGTTTACAACTGAATAAATGAATGCACACTTTCAAAGCAATTATGCTTTGTGGCTTTTAGACGTGGTGCATCAAATTATATCTGCTAGTTACGAGGCCCATCTGGGAATATCATGTATCAGCTTTCAAAAGATTGCAAATACTCAGAATGGTACAGCTTCAACTTTACTTTTCCTGGGCCTGCCTCATCTAACATCATGGCTTTAATAGGTAATTGCCCAGGAACTTTGTGGTGAAGTAATTAACAGAAGCACTTTTTTCTGTCTTTTTTAACTTGCGCAAGTGTGACATGTGTGTATGTATGTGTGTGTGTGCGTGAGTGTGTTATTGTTGGTAGTAGGGTTACAACTGTCCCGTATTAGCCGGGACATCCCGTATATTGGGCTAAATTGGTTTGTCCCGTATGGGACTGCCTTGGTCCCGGGGGGCGCTGTAAGCCCGGACACTGTAGGCCCGGACACTGTAGGCCCGGACACTGTAGGCCCGGACCCTGTAGGCCCGGACACTGTAGGCCCGGACACTGTAGGCCCGGACACTGTAGGCCCGGACACTGTAGGCCCGGACACTGTAAGCCCGGACACTGTAGGCCCGGACACTGTAAGTCCAGACACTGTAGGCCCGGACGCTGTAGGCCCGGAGGCTGTAGGCCCGGGGGCTGCTGTAGGCCCGTACAGTGTCGGCCTGGAGGCTCAGGCATCGCCTATCGGAGGTTGTCTAGCAACCCGCCTCCCGGCCCGAGCGGCCGCCATTGGTGGAGCGGGAGCACGTGGCCGCTGGCTGGATGAGGTCACGTGGGGCGCGGGGCGGTGACTTCACCTTTTGTCCCTTATTTGGGAGTGAGGAAGTTGGCAACCCTAGTTGGTAGGGATGTGTGACTTTAGTTTGGTTTAGTTTAGAGATACAGTGCGGAAACAAGTCCTTCGGCCCACCGACTCCACGACGATCAGTGATCACCCCGTACACTAACACTATCCTACACACACACATTAGGGACAAGGTACAATTTTACTGAAGCCAATTAACTTACAAACCTGTAGGTTAATTGGAGTGTGGTTGGAAACCGGTGCACCCGGGGAAAACCCACGCAGGTCACGGGGAGAACGCACAAACTCCGTACGGACAGTACCCGTAGTCAGGATCGAGCCCGGGTCTCTGGTACTCTAAAGCAGCAACTCTGCTGCTTGGGCCTAATGCAGACGGACTGATACAGAGAAGGACAATAGAACCACAGAATGAATTGAAGAAGGGTCCCGACCCAAAAGGTCACCCATTCCTCTATCCAGAGATGTTGCCAGTCCCGCTGAGTTACTCCAGCATTTTGTGTCTATCTTCAGTTTAAACCAGTTCCTTCCTACACACTATGAGTTTTTATTACTTTGTTCTCAGTGACAACATCAAGACTGCGTCTCGACCTGAAACATCACCCATTCCTTCTCTCCAGAGTTGCTACCTGACCCCAGCTCAGTTACAGCAGCATTTTATAGAAACATACAGAAGGTAGTTGAGGCCAGTTCATTGGCTATATTTAAGAGGGAGTTAGATGTGGCCCTTGTGGCTAAAGGGATCAGGAGAGAAGGCAGGTACGGGATACTGAGTTGGATGATCAGCCATGATCATATTGAATGGCGGTGCAGGCTCGAAGGGCCGAATGGCCTACTCGTGCACCTATTTTCTATGTTTCTATGTTTCTATATAAACATAGAAAAATAGGTGCAGGAGGAGGCCATTCGGCCCTTCCAGCCAGCACAGCCATTCAATATGATCATGGCTGATCATCCAAAATCAGTACCCCGTTCCTGCGTTTTCCCCCATATTCCTTGATTCCTTTAGCCCTAAGAGCTAAATCTAACTTCCTCTTGACTATCTTGTGATTTTCTTCAGTGTAAACCAGCATCTGCAGTTCCTTCCTGCACATCAAGGCTGCCATATTTGGTGCCGACCAGATGCAATGCAGAACTCCTCAGCAATGTAAAACAGTAAATTGTCCCTTCTGTGTGCCGGATAATGTTAGTGCGAGGGGTTTAGTTTAGTTAAAGATGAAGCTAGACACAAAATGCTGGGGTAACTCAGCGGGACAGGCAGCATCTCTGGAGGGAAGGAATGGGTACAGCTGGTTTAGTTTAGTGTAGAGATACAGCAAGGAAACAGGCCCTTCGGCCCACTGAATCTGCTCCGACCAGCGATCCCCGCACACTAGAACTATTCTACACACACTAGGGATAGTTTTTTCATAATTATACCATGCTTTAAAGCAGCAAATCCACAACTGGGCCTCCATGGGCCGAGGGGCCTGTTTCCTCGCTGTATCTCGAAACTAAACTAGACTAACGTTAATTTGGAGTCATTACTCACACGGCAATAGTGTGTATCTGGCACCAAATGATGGCATGAGAAACACACACCATATCGGATACCGTACACTATATTTCTGCCGGAAATCATGTCTGAATTCTTGGCCAAGGTGTTCTTTATCTCTCTACATCTTCGTCTATATATCTAGTTTTCCTTTTCCCTAACTAGTTTGAAGAAGGGCGGCACGGTGGCGCAGATGTAGAGTTGCTGCCTTACAGCGCTTGCAGCGCCAGAGACCCGGGTTCGATCCCGACTATGGGTGCTGTCTGTACGGAGTTTGTACGTTCTCCCCGTGACCTGCATGGGTTTTCTCCGAGATCTCCGGTTTCCTCCCACACTCCAAAGACGTACAGGTATGTAGGTTAATTGGCTTGGTGTATGTGTAAATTGTCCTAGTGTGTGTAATAATAATAATAATAATGCATTACATTTATATAGCGCTTTTCATATACTCAAAGACGCTTTACAGGGATTTAGAGAACATAGGGAAGTGAATAAATAGATAAATAAGTAAACGAACAGAGAAAGGAGACAGAAGGTGAGGTGACCTTCAGTGGTTGAAGGCAGTACTGAACAGGTGAGACTTCAGTGATGTTTTGAATGTGGTGAGTGTGGAGGAGTCTCTGACGGTTTGGGGTAGTGAGTTCCATAGGGTGGGAGCAGCGATGGAGAAAGCCCTGTCCCCCCAGGATCTGAGTTTGGTCCGGATGTGGAGGGATAGGAGATTGGCAGCAGCAGAGCGGAGGGTGCAGGTGGGAGTGTGCCTGTGGAGGTCGGTCAGGTAGGATGGGGCCAGGTTACGGAGGGCTTTGTAGGTCATGAGGAGGATTTTGTACTGGATTCTCTGGGGGATGGGGAGCCAGTGGAGTTTGTAAAGGACGGGGGTGATATGGTCACGGATCGGGGTGTGGGTGAGTAGACGGGCAGCGGAGTTTTGAATGTATTGAAGTTTACTGATGATTTTTGAGGGTGCGCCATAGAGGAGGCTGTGTGGGGATCGCTGGCCGGCGCGGACTCAGTGGGCCAAAGGGCCTGTTTCTGCACTGTGTCTCTAACCTAAACTAAACTCAAACGTCTCGACCCAAAACGCCACCCATTCCTTCTCTCCAGAGATCCTGCCTGTCCCGCTGAGCTACTCCAGCACTTTGTGTCTATCTCTTGATATTTTCTCTGCTTATCTCCTCGAAGCGAACTGGCACCTTAAAAGTCACGCACACAGGTGAGGGTTTAAACGCTGACTCAGGCTGTCAGCTCGGATGGTATGAAAGTGACAAGGGTACTCTTGTTAAACAAGATATTAACCACAGTGGTCCTAACCCTGCTGACACACTTCTGTACCCTTTAACTCATCTTCCTTCCAGCACTCCACAGAAGCTAATGAAATTTTACATCCAAATTTAAATTGATAGACTCAATTAACTAGTCAATTCATTTAATTAGAAGTGAGTGGAAAATTAATCAAAATGATTAGATTTGCATAACACATTGTAAAAACACTAGCAAGAAGTTTGATTAGGGGTTTTAATATATAAAAGAAAAAAGCCAAGTCAAGGTTAGTGGAGTGTTCTTCTGTAGCTCCTGCCTTGAGATTCACCGCCCTACGGCAGTGAGCAGATATCACGGCATGTTTTGAAATGCTGGACGCATTTTCGAAGCAGGAATTGCTGACGCATAATCTAATAAAAGATGTGTGCATATGTAAATTTAGTCGGTCTACCGTCTAGCCTTGAATCCCGATGTGGGCAAAATCCTAGTGAAATCAGCGGAGTTGCTGGGAATGTGTAGGAAAAAAACTGCAGATGCTGGTTTAAATCGAAGGTGGACACAAAATGCTGGAGTAACTCAGCGGGTCAGGCAGCATCTCGGGAGAGAAGGAATGGGTGACGTTTCGGGTCGAGACCCTTCTTCAGTCTGAAGAAGGGTCTCGACCCGAAACGTCACCCATTCCTTCTCTCCCGAGATGCTGCCTGACCCGCTGAGTTACTCCAGCATTTTGTGTCCACCTTCGATTTAAACCTGCACCTGCAGTTTTTTTTTCCCATCTTGGAAATTTAGTCGGTCTACTGTCCAGCCTTGAATCCCGATGTAGGAAAGATCCCAGTGAAATGAGCAGAGTTGCTGGGAATAACTGACGGAGTTGAGGAAGGATGGCTTCCTCGGCCCCTCCAGGGAGTCACCCTGAAATAGAACGAGTTATTCTGCAACAGGCCTTTTCCTTTTCGAGTTGTTCTATTAGTGATATGACAGCAAATCATTATTGGAACTGTAGCTCAGCATTCAAATTCCCATCGAAGCTGGCTCCGAATGAAGCTGATTGATGTTTATCCAAAATGAAGCACATTGATTAAACTCGCAAAAGTCCACACTGAGCAAACAGTTGATGCAGGTTTCCAATACAGGTGATTGAATTCTTCCTTGCTTCCACTAAAAGTTGAACGCTGATTGCAGGATATCCTGAGTCATTATGGTCTCACGTTAATTATTATTCAATAGTCTGGAAAATAACCATTTTATTCACTTTCTTTTCCGGCACTTATTTATTCTTTCGTCGATCGTCGTTTCGCTTTACTTTCCTTCGGTCAGAGTCATGGAGTCGTAGAGTGAAACAGGCCCTTTGTCCCAACTTGCCCACACTGGCCAACATGTCCCTGCTACAGTAGTCCCACTTGCCTGCATTTGGCCCATATCCATCCAAACCTGTCCTATCCACGTACATGGCTAATTGTTTCTTAAGCGTTGCGATAGTCCCTGCCTCAACTACCTCCCCAGACAGCTCATTCCATACACCCGCCACCCTTTGTGTGAAAAGGTTACCCCTCATATTCCTATTAAATCTTTTCCCCTTCACCTTAAACCTATGTCCTCCGGTTCTCGATTCCCCAACTCTGGGCAAGAGAATCTATGCATCTACCAAGTCTATTCCAATCTCAAGAGAGAAAGTCCAGCCTTTACTGCCCAACACTAATTGTCTACATTGATTGCTTGAGTTAGTCACAGAGTCAGGGATTATGGGGAGAAGGCAGGAGAATGGGGTTAGGATGGAGAGATAGATCAGCCATGATTGAATGGCGGAATAGACTTGATGGGCCAAATGGTCTAATTCTGCTTCTATCGCTTATGAACTTATGAACTTATGAGTCATTGAGTCACGCAGCACGGAAACAGGCCCTTCGGCCCAACTCTAAGACGGCAAGATAGACAGAGAGACCCAGTCTGAAGAAGGGTCTCGACCCGAAACGTCACCCATCCCTTCTCTCCAGAGATGCTGCCTGTCCCGCTGAGTTACTCCAGCATTTGTGTCTATCTTTGGTGTAAACTTGCATCTGCAGTTCCTTCCTGCACATCCAAGATGGCGAGGATGAGAAGGACCTGTTTGCGTGCTGTATCACGCCATGACTCCATAAAATGGAGAATGGGGAATCAGCGTGCTGCTGGGAATATTGGGACCATGCACTGGGAATGCAAGTTGCGTCGGGAACGTGCAACATCATGAACTACTCTCCCACCTGCCTGCCTGCCCTAACCGTGGAAGAATCCATGGCTCCTACATTGGCTAATTCACCCATCTCCAAACCAGTAAAACTGAACTGGAAGCAAGTCACCCTCAATCCCGAGAAACCATCTGAGAAGATCCGTGGGTTGATGTGTTGTTCCATTGTCAGTACAGACGACCATTAAATACTCTTGACTCTTGACTCAAAAACTCAGTTTTGAATGTTCTCAGGCTTTGAGCATCCCAGTGGAAGCACGTAGCAGTGCAAAGATCGCCACTGCCCAGTAGACTGTAAGCTTTGTGTCGCCACCTTCAAATACCTTTGTCTTCTTCATCTGATCAAAGGCTGTGCTGGCACTTTGAAGGCAGGGGTGAATGTCATTGTCGATGTCTGACTTTGCTCAGATGTTTGGCCTGAACAAAGGGAGGTGTTTCAGATTTACTTTTTCTTGCTGTCTACGTAGGCAGTTGGTGGACAATCAGATTTGTTGTTCTAGAGTTACACACTCAGACCAGATTGGGTAAGCCTGGTAGCTTTACCTCCTTGGACAATATTAGCGGATGAAGTGGGCTTTTAAGACATATCTGTAGTTTCAAGACATATCAGTAACCTGAAGAATTGTCACCTATTCATGTTCTCCAGAGATATGTAGGAAGAAACTGCAAATGTTGGTTTATACTGAAGATATAAAATTTAAGGTCGGGACCCTTCTTCAGTCTGATTCTAGTAGTGGGTGGGGGGGGGGGGGGGGAGAAATTAGAAGAGAATTGGAAGCGAGACAAAGCCTGGTAAGTGATATGAGGCAACTGTAGATGCTGGTTTATACCAACGATAGACACCCCATTCCTTCTCTCCAGAGATGCTGCCTGTTCCGCTGAGTTCATATATATCATATCATATCATATATATACAGCGCGGAAACAGGCCTTTTCGGCCCACCAAGTCCGCGTCGCCCAGCGATCCCCGCACACTAACACTATTAACACTATCCTACACACACTAGGGACAATTTTTACATTTACCCAGCCAATTTACCTACATACCTGTACGTCTTTGGAGTTGCTCCAGCATTTTGTGTCTATCCTGGCAGGTGACAGGCAGTGGACACTAGGAACTGCAAATGCTGGTTTAGAAAAGAAAACACAGAGTGCTGGAGTAACTCAGTGGGTCAGGCAGCATCCCGGGAGAAAAGGAAGAGGTGACGTTTCAAGGTCGAGAGCCTTCTTCAGACTTCTCCACAGATGCTGCCTGACCCACTGGGTTACTCCAGCACTTTGTGCCTTTGGCTCAGTGGTCTCATTGTTTAGCAGTAACGAATCTCGATAAATTGTATTGTCATCAAGAGAAAGATGTTTTTGCCAGTTTAATTTCTTTGTGTTGACCAACCAAAAATATGTTCCTTCTTATTTTTCCCACTGGATGGAATATCAGAGGTTTCTTGTCATTCATTCTGGGTGCCTGGATGTCAGCCGAAAGACAATACATGATTACAATCGAGTCGTATGTAACACATAATAAATTAGCCCCAGCCTCAGTGCTATGTAATGGAACATTTTAGAGTGTTGTGCCTATTTGAGACTTTAAAGAATAGATAAATGCAGCTTTAGTACGGGTGTCAGGGGTTACGGGGAGAAGGCAGGAGAATGGGGTTAGGAGGGAGATTGAATGGCAGAGTAGACTTGATGGGCCGAATGGCCTAATTCTACTCCTATCACTTATGAACTTATGACCATTGTCAGAGAACACTTCATTTCTCTGCTCTGTATCTTTTGGAACATGACATACTGAGTAGCAAACATCTCAAAGTTTCCCATCCGAAGATTCCCACACTTACTTGGCCCAGACTTCAAGATGCTTTCAAAAGCTGGGACCAGGCCAGCTATGAGCCACACGTACAAAAATCCAAGATTTCCCAATCAGCAGAACATCAACAATAAACAGCATAAAACTCGAATCCTGAGTGGCCTGTATAAAAGACAGCTCCTCAACCCAAGTTCTCTTCTCAGCACATTCCCAGAAGAAAAACCTCGTGAAGTATGACGTCCTACAGAAAACTCAATTGCAAAACTCACGACGATCAACACTAATGAAAAGAAGTGGAAAAGAAAACACCTGATCATGGGTTAATAGAGAAGGTATATTGGAGTCCGGGTTTACGGAAGTGTGTTTGGTTTTGTTGCAATTTTATAAACCATTGCTTTGAGGTATAATTAAAACCGTTTTATAAGTCCCTCAAGATGACGTTTTCAAGAATCTCTGGCCAGGGTTTTTTCCATTCACTGGCCTCTGTGGAACAGTGAACAGCATAATGTCGCAGTATGTCTCACACTGGACAATCCTGGGTCAGAGATCACAGGCATCAGTTTGCAAAGACAGCAGTCTTGAAGGTATAAAAGACAGAGAGAGCACGGAACCATTTTGTTTTATACAACCAAAGAGGAAAAACTTTTTCAGTCGGAGAGTTGTAAATCTGTGGAATTCTCTGCCTCAGAAGGCAGTGGAGGCCATTTCTCCGGATGCTTTCAGGAGAGAGCTAGATAGAGCTCTTAAGGATAGCAGAGTCAGGGGGTATGGGGAGAGGGCAGGAACGGGGTACTGATTGTGAATGATCAGCCATGATCACATTGAATGGCAGTGCTGGCTCGAAGGGCCGAATGGCCTCCTCCTGCACCTATTGTCTATTGCCAAAGATAATTTATTCAAATATTTACAATAATATGTACAGCACGAAACAAAACAAAACCCATCACCATAATACAAGTCGAACAAATATTCTTCGATACCAAATATACTATTATCCAACTTTATCACCGTCCTTATTAAGGATGCATTCCACCCCCCCCCCCCCCCCCCCCACCGCAGTGCCCAGCGGTCCCGGAAATCCCCCAGGGTGCCCATGGGCAGCGCGCAGTCCCTCTCTAACGCCACCCAGGGCGCGGACATAACCCCGGAAAAGGGGCAGGCAGCCGGCTCGGGCAGAGCCCCCTTACGCCTGACGCCGTGACTCGCGGATGGCCATCTTGGCCAGACCCAGGAGCAACCCAACCGGGACATCTATGGCCCCCCTACCCTCTCCCCTACGCACAGGGTGTCCAAAAATGAGGGTGGTGGGTGTGCAGTGCAGCCAGAAGGCAAGGAGCGGCCCCTTTAGACAAAGACAGCAGTCTTGAAGGTACAAAAGACAGAGGGAGCACAGAACCATTGAAGGTTCTTCAGGGTGTTGGGTTCACATCAGGGTTGTCGACTGCAGCGTATCAGCCGGGACATCCCGTATTTTGGGCTAAGTTGGTTTGTCCCGTATGGGATCGCCCTTGTCCCTTATTAGGCCCGCGGTCCTAACGGAGGTTGCTTAGCACTCGGCCCTGCTCCCCGAACACACTCCGTTAGCCTATACTGTCCCCCGCGGGCCGCTGTAGGCCGGGACAGTCTAGGCTAACGGAGTGTGCTCGGGGAGCCGGGCCGAGCGTGTTCGCCTAACGGAGGTTGCGTAGCAACTCGCCTCCCAGCCCGGGCGGCCGCCATTGGTGGAGCGGGAGCACGTGGTCGCTGGCTGCGTGAGGTCACGTGGGGCGCGGGGCGGTGACGTCCCCTTGTCCCGTATTTGGGAGCGAGATGGTTGGCAACCCCAGTTGAACGTTCAGTTTCCCCAGCTGTTGATGCAATGTAAAACACACATTAAAAACGCTCATGTGTTAAAGAGTGAAAACAAATCTTGGCTTCCACACACAAGCAACATGAGACGCTGGTTGTATGGGTCACAAATTTCATTTCCACGTTTGTCGGTAGAGGCCGAGACTCCATGCCCTTGTCTCTCCCGCCTTAACTCAGCTTCCCTTCATCCTCTCCTCGTTGGGCGGGGGCAGCGGAATCAGAAAGGGGGGCCCATTTTCTGAGGCGGCAAATGATCAACAGTGACTGATCATTAGTTGTGTGTACAAGAGGTCTCCTGGGACTCCGTAGTGAACCATTTCACAGGTTCACGAGTTACAGGAGTAGAATTAGGCCATTCTGCCCATCAAATCTATCCCACC
The DNA here is from genome assembly GCF_053455715.1 of Rhinoraja longicauda. NCBI lineage: Eukaryota > Metazoa > Chordata > Chondrichthyes > Rajiformes > Arhynchobatidae > Rhinoraja > Rhinoraja longicauda. The sequence goes on from NC_135985.1 coordinate 4,497,391, forward strand.
ATTCAATCATGGCTGATCTCTGCCTCTTAATCCCATTTTTCTGTCGTCACCCCATGACCCTTGACACCCGTTCAAATCACGAACTTGTCTATCTCTGCCTTAAAAAATGTCCACTGGCGGCCTCCACAGCAATGAGTTCCACAGACTATCTTCTTTCACTGCACAACACTGACCCCAACCCCCCTCAGCATCTGTGGTCCACAGTGAACTTTGTTTGCTTGTACTTCATGCAGAATCAGAAAGGGGGCGCCCATTTTCTGAGGCGGCGGGGCCACCAATGAAAGGTTCGGAGAGGGTGGGGTCTGGAGGGCGACTTCACTCCTCCCAGATGGGACTGGGGAGGAGAATGAGCAGCACCTCATGCCTGATTTAACTGGACCACCATTGGAGAAGGCAATAGAATGGTGTTGAGAGGGAAAGATAGATCAGCCATGATCGAATGGTATTGATTCAATGGGCCAAATGGCCTCATTCTGCTCCTATGACTTGTGAGCTTGCGAGTTTACACACAGTCTGATGAGCACTTTCTGCATCGCCAGTGACCACTTCAGTCTTGAAGGTGGGTCTCGACCCGAAACGTGACCTATTCCTTCTCTCCAGAGATGCTGCCTGTCCCGCTGAGTTACTGCAGCATCTTGTGTCTATCTTCGGAGTAAACCGGCATCTGGAGTTCATTTGTTAAAGTTTGTTTCTTAATCTCCGGTCTGGTGCTTCTCCCAGTCTCTTTACATCTCGGAAGAAGAATCCAGACCCGAAACGTCGGCCGACCCTTCCCTCCACAGATGCTGCCTGACCCTTTGGGTTCCTCCAGCACCATGTGTTTTACTCAAGATCCCAGCATCTGCAGGTCCTTGTGAATCCAGTCAGATGGTTACCTGTTTGATGTCACTGAGTCTCTACAGGTATCATACTTATTGTTATTTGCGTTTGGCGGAGCCTCGTCAACACCTGTGCAGCTCAATCTCAAAGGAACCGCGATATATCTTATCCAGGAAAAGCTGAATGGATAAGAATTATTGGAAGCCATCCAGAGTAGAGAGAAATGAAGCAGGGATTTACAAGACCTCTCTGCTAATTGTTGCCAACCAACAGCGACTTATCGGTAGTTGTGTGTAAAAGAGGTCACATGACTCATGGGACTCCATAGTGAACCATTTCACAGGTTCACAAGTCATAGGAGTAGAATCAGGCCATTTGGCCCATCAAGTCTATTCCGCCATTCAATCATGGCTGTTCTCTGCCTCCTTAGCTCTTCAGCGGGTAGTCCATAAAGCTCGGAGGACTATCGGAACACAGCTACCAGCCTTGGGGGGCATCTACAACACACGATGCCTCAGAAAAGCCACCAGCATCCACAAAGACTCTTCACAACCCTGCAACAGTCCGTTCGAACTTCTACCATCGGGCAGATGCTACAAGGCCTTCTACGCCCGCACCTCCAGACTCAGGAACAGCTTCATCCCCAGGGCCATAGCTGCCATGAACCGGTCCTGCTGAGCCGGATGGTCACATCGCACAGTGAACCGGCACAGATCGACTTGCACTTTATTCTGTTTTAAAACTGTTCCAATTTGTTTCATTGGGTTGTTTAAATTAATACTGACTAGCTAATTAATTTAATGCATTGTATGGGAGGCGCATTCCCAATCTCGTTGTACCCCTGTACAATGACAATAAAGATATATTGTATTGTATCGTAATCCCATTCTCCTGTCTTCTCCTCATAACCCTTGACACCCGTTCGAATCAAGAACTTGTCTATCTCTGTCTTAAGAATATCCCATGACTTGCCTTCCACAGCCCTCTGTGGCAATGAGTTCCACAGATTAACTACCCTCTGACTAAAGAAGTATCTCCTCAACCTTCTTTCTAAAAGGGTGCCCTTTAATTCTGAGGCTGTGTCCTCTGGTCCTAGACTCTCCCACCAGTGGAAACATCCTTTCCACATCCACTCTATCCATGCTTTTCATTATTCTGTAAGTTTCGATGAGGTCCCCCCTCAATCTTCTAAACTCCAGTGAGTACAGGCCCAGTGCTGTCAAACGCTCATCACAGGCTAACCCACTCATTCCTGGGATCGTTCTTGTAATCCCCCTCTGGACCCTTTCCAGACCCTGCACATCCGTCCTCAGATATGGGGCCCAAATCTGCTCACAGTATCCCAAATGCAGGCCTGACCAGCACCTTATAGAGCCTCAGCATGTTGTAGTTATTTATTCACAAAATGCTGGAGTAACTCAGCAGGTCAGGCAGCATCTCGGGAGAGAAGGAATGGGTGACGTTTCGGGTCGAGACCCTTCTTCAGGTTTGTACCAGCATCTGCAGTTATTTTCTTATACATATTGTAGTTATTCTTGAGGTACCTCAAAGCAATGCTGGCCATGCTTATCTTGCTGCTACCATTGGGAGGAAAGTGCAGGAGCCTGAAATCCGTGGCCTCCAGGTTTAAGAACAGCTCCCTCTCAATAGACTGCACTACACTGACCCCAACCCGACCTCGGCAACTCGACCCGAAACGTCACCCATTCCTTCTCTCCTGAGATGCAGACTGACCTGCTGAGTTACTCCGGCATTTTGTGTCTACCGTCAGCAACGGTGATCTATAGTGACCTTTGTTCAGTGGCACTTCGTGCTTGGGATTTAAGCTATTATAGTCTGGTTACCTGGTGTCACTGATTATTGTAATATTGATCATTGGGTATTTATTTGTGTTTTTTGCATTATTAGGCCTGGAATGCTGCAGAAAGTAAGAATTTCCCTGTTCCAATCCTGGCACGTATATGACACTTCAACACTCTTGACTTTTGACATTTTACTCTTGACTCTTGAAGTACGGTTATATTTTTCTTAAGTAACCATTGTTAACAATGTCTAGAGTCATGGAATCATTGAGTCACACATCACAGTAACAGGTCCTTTAACCACAGCTGTCTGTTAGAGTCTGACTACCTGGTATTACTGCTTATCATATTATTGATCATTGTCTATTTATTTGTGTGTTTTTTTGCATTGTTTGGTCTGGAAAGCTGCAGAAAGTAAGACTTTCCTTGTTCCAATGCCAGTCCTGCCTGCCAACACTGGAATTTAGAAGGATGAGAGGAGATCTTATCGAAACGTATAAGATTATTAAGGGGTTGGACGTGTTAGAGGCAGGAAACATGTTCCCAATGTTGGGGGAGTCCAGAACAAGGGGCCACAGTTTAAGAATAAGGGGTAGGCCGTTTAGAACTGAGATGAGGAAGAACTTTTTCAGTCAGAGAGTTGTGAATCTGTGGAATTCTCTGCCTCAGAAGGCAGTGGAGGCCAATTCTCTGAATGCATTCAAGAGAGAGCTAGATAGAGCTCTTAAGGATAGCGGAGTCAGGGGGTATGGGGAGAAGGCAGGAACGGGGTACTGATTGAGAATGATCAGCCATGATCACATTGAATGGCGGTGCTGGCTCGAAGGGCCGAATGGCCTCCTCCTGCACCTATTGTCTATTGTCTATTGTCTATTGTCTACCTCCATTTACCTGCGTCCGATCCATAGCCTTCTGAACCTTGGCGACTAAACGACTTCGAAACAAAGATGAAAGAAAACTCCCAGCCCATGGTTTAATTGTGAGTTATCAATTACTCACTGAACCTTTCACCCATATCAAGTGGTCCCACTAATGATTTAGACTGGCTGGGCTGAAAACCCCCATTCCATCATGCGTGACGATATAATCAATTGATGTCAAAATTAAACATAAGCAAAAACATTCTTCTTCATTTTCACCACTTTTTGAATGGCAACGTTTCATTCTTTGTCCACACAGCAAATCCTGGTTGGTTTTTGGTTTGATAGTAACGCCTGATTTATGTAATTACTATACCAACTCTATACATTTAACCCAATGAAAACCAGTGCAGATTAGCATAAATATTGGATGGTCAGTAAGCAATGGTATTTTGATGTCGCTCCAAGCATTAATAAATGATTTTATTGTGCTTTATCTTGAACTATACATTATTCCCTTTATCCTGTATCTGCACACTGTGGACAGCTCGATTGTAATTGTGTATAGTCTTTCTGCTGGCTGGTCAGCACGTAACAAAAAGCTTTTCACTGTACCTCGGTACGCATGACAATAAACTAAACTGAACTAAAGTAAACTGAGTAGGTCTTAAAACATAGAAGTTTATAGTTCATAAGTTACAGGATCAGAATTAGGCCATTCGACTCATCAAGTGGGCGGCACGGTGGCACAGCGGTAGAGTTGCTGCCTTACAGCAAATGTAGCCCAGTTCCATCCCGACTACGGGCGCCGTCTGTACGGAGTTTGTACGTTCTCCCCGTGACCTGCGTGGGTTTTCTCTGAGATCTTCGGTTTCCTCCCACACACCAAAGACGTGCAGGTTTGTAGGTTAATTGGCTTGGTAAATGTAAAAATTGGCCCTAGTGGGTGCAGGATGGTGTTAGTGTGCGGGGATCGCTGGTCGGCGCGGACCCGGTGGGCCGAAGGGCCTCTTTCCGCGCTGTATCTCTAAACTAAACTAAAAGTCTACTCCGCCGTTTAACAGAACATAGAACAGTGCAGCACAAGAACAGGCCCTTCGGCCCACAATGTCCATTGTTAAACTGTTTGACATTGTTAAAGTTAAACTGTTCTCATGGACAAGGTGGGCCGAAGGGCCTGTTTCCATGCTGTTCAGTTCGATGACTCTATCACCCCAGAGTATTGCACTTCATTGTCAGGTTAACCAATGCAAAGTGAAGTAACCAGGTGTGGGATGTACGTTCACAATGGTGGTCGAATACTCTTGGTATCTCTCAACTAAACTAAACTAAACTAAAAATTGTAGGAGGGACTGCTTTGCAGGTTTGTACAGTTACTAGCATCAATTAAAAACTCATTGGCAAATGTGACGTTGCCATTTTACAAACGGGTGACTAAATTCAAGTAGCCCTTGCATTCCCTCTCTCTCTCTCTCTCTGTCCCACCCCCACCATGGTCGTCGTTCTCGTCTCACTGTCACCCTGCTCAGTTTCACTGTTTGTAGCCACTCGTTATCACCTTCTTCACAGCCAACAATGGACCATTGTGGACTCCATGAATATATGCACAAAATGCTGCAGTAACTCAGCTGGACAAGCAGCGTCTCTGGAGAGAAGGATACCCGGATTCCCTCCAGAGATGCTGTCTGCCCCCCTGAGTTACTCCAGCATTTTGTGTCTATCTCCGGTGGAGACCGGCACCTGCAGTTCCTTCCTTGATCACCTGGCTGGCTTTGATTTGCACTTTTCACACAATAGACAATAGACAATAGATGCAGGAGGAGGCCATTCGGCCCTTCGAGCCAGCACCGCCATTCAATGTGATCATGGCTGATCATTCTCAATCAGTAAAGCGTAAAGCGTCTTTGAGTAAATGAAAAGCGCTATATAAATGTAATGTATTATTATTATTATTATTAGTACCCCGTTCCTGCCTTCTCCCCATACCCCCTGACTCTGCTATCCTTAAGAGCTCTATCCAGCTCTCTCTTGAATGCATTCAGAGAATTGGCCTCCACTGCCTTCTGAGGCAGAGAATTCCACAGATTCACAACTCTCTGACTGAAAAAGTTTTTCCTCGTCTCAGTTCTAAATGGCCTACCCCTTATTCTTAAACTGTGGCCCCTGGTTCTGGACTCCCCCAACATTGGGAGCATGTTTCCTGCCTCTAACGTGTCCAACCCCTTAATAATCTTATACGTTTCGATAAGATCTCCTCTCATCCTTCTAAATTCCAGTGTATACAATTCCAGCCTAGTCGCTCCAGTCTTTCAACATATGACAGTCCCGCCATTCCGGGAATTAACCTAGTGAACCTACGCTGCACGCCCTCACACCATTCTTTCATTTGCTCTTTGTACCTTTATATGATTCTAGTTTCCTTCTCACCTGCCTCTCAGTCCGAAGAAGGGCCTCACGTGAACCACGACACATCACCTGTCCCTTTTCGGCAGAGATGCTGCCTGGGCCGCTGAGTTACTCCATCATTTTGGGTGTATCATCTGTGTAAGCCAGCATCTTACGCAATGGGGGATCTCCTTCCCACAAAAAGCCTTTAAAGGAGTTGCAATATTTTCCTCTTCTATCACACCGTATAAATGTAAGAGATCTTATTTTACCACACAATATATTAAATATGTTTTAATGGCATGGCGTGTAGAGGATGGTGTTTAATCTTCATGTAGAATACAGAGGAGACATGGTATCATTTATGGTGATATTTATCATTTACACTTTGCAAGTGCGACCGTCAAAGAGGAGGGGGGGAGAGAGAAAGACAGAGTGCACTATTCTGATCTATGATAATAGCAATGTGTCATGCAAATGAGTGAGATGCCATATCAGAGATACTTGTGTATCTTAATAATTCATATGTGATGCACTGAGTAAGGGACTTGGTCCCATCCATCAGTGACAAAATGGAAAATGATTTAACTTTAAAAAATCAGTGGAGAGGCTTCAACGACTACTCGTGGCACAGTGAATAATGAAAATCAAAGCTGGGATCAGGTAGGAACAAAGGGACTACCAGGGAAATGATACAACGTGGAAACAGGCCCTTCGGCCCACCGAGTCCGCACCGACCAGCGATCCCCGCACATTAGCACTATCCAACACATTAGTGGCAATTGGCAATTTTTACCAAAGCCAATTAACCTACAAACCTGCACGTCTTTGGAGTGTGGGAGGAAACCGGAGCGCCCGGAGAAAACCCACACAGGTCACGGGGAGAACGTACAAACTCCGAACAGACATCACCCGTAGTCGGGATCGAACCCGGGTCTCCGGCGCTGTAAGGCAGCAACTCTACCGCTGCGCCACCGTGCCGCCCATGCCGGTTTGAACACAAAGGTAGACACAAAAAGCCGGAGTAACTCAACGTGTCAGTCAGCATCTCCGGAGAAAAGGAATAGGTGACGTTTCGGGTCGAGACTGAAGTGTCGGAAGAAGGGTCTCGACCCGGAACGTCATCGATTCCTTTTCTCGAGAGATGCTGTCTGATCCGCCGAGCTACTCCAGCATTTTTGTTTCTGAATAGGGAAATGATGTCCCTTTAGACAAAGTACCAATACAATGCTAATCAGTCCCTGGCAGGGTTGGTAATCACATTTGTTTAGCTTGAGCCAGGCAGTGGCTGCTTCTGACCTCCTTTGCTCTGCAAATGTTGCCTGCCCGTGATTCACCATGGGTTAACTCCCCAAGTCCCAGCCCAGATGACCACTCTCGAAGCTGCTTATTGTTTGCCGACCGTCAACTTAACTCGTCTGGCCTGCTGCCAAAGGGCGGACATTTGGCAGCCACGCCAAGGACCAAGGGTGAAGTAATGAGGGAAAGCCTTGACCTGTTCGAAAGTCTCAATAAATCAAGTCTCCTGGCACATTCGCTTTGTGAATGCAAATTGTCTAATGAAGTGGGTTTTTCACGCTGCCATTGTCTTTGAACCTTTGCTTGGCGTTGAGGTTTTATCCATTTTGATTGCTGACAGATATCAGGAAGTTGTGGAATTAAATGAAACGCACAGTTATTAAAGGACCCTGGCCTTCGACTTTATAGAGGTACAGCGCGGAAATGGACCCTTCGGCCCACCGAGTCCACGCCGACCAGCGATCACCCAGTGAACGAACAGCCCCTGTTCCAGTATCTGAAGGGGCTGCTCCTCAAGTTCTGGCTCCATTTTAGCCCTACGCTTTTAATTTTTGGGCACCCGGTACAGAGGGGGGAGGGTCAGGAGGGAGGAGGGGGTCTCCCTGTCGGTCTGCCCCTGGGCCTGGCCAAGATGGCCATCCGCGGGTCCAGGCAGCGGGCAGTCGACGGCCTAACAGAGGTCGGCTGCCTACCCCTGTTCCGGACTTACGTCCGTGCCCGCGTGTCCCTGGAGAGGGAACACGTGGTGTCCACCGGGACTCTGGAGGCCTTCCGGGAACGCTGGTCACCGCGGGGGGTTGAATGTATTGTTGACAGAGATGGCGGGATTTTAATGTGATATATTGTTTATTTTGTAAACTGCCGATACAGGCGGCTTTTGTTTGATCACATTTTGCTTAGTATGTTTGTATGTTTTTCTTTGGAATAAAACTTTTATTAAAAATTTAAATAAATAAAAAAAGTGAATGAACAATATCCGACACACTAGGCACAATTTTATCAAAGTCAATTAACCCACAAACCTTTAGTTTGGAGATACAGCGCGGAAACAGGCCCTTCGGCCCCTCTGAGTCCGTGCCGACCAGCGATCACCCCGTAAACTACCCTACACACCAGGGACAATTTTACCGAAGCTAATTAACCCACAAACCTGCAAGTCTTTGGAGTGCGGGAGGAAACAGGAGCACCCGGGGAAAACCCACGCGATCACAGGGAGAAGGTTCAAACTCTGTACAGACAAGTGCCCATAGTCAGGATGGAACCCGGGTCGATGGCGCTGTAAGGCAACAACTCTACCGCTGTGTCACCGTGCTTCCCCTGTCAGGTGAGAACATCGAACGAAAAAATTGACAGGACGCTGGAATTTAGAAGACTGAGGGGGGATCTTATTGAAACATATAAAATTCTTAAGGGGTTGGAGAGGCTAGATGCGGGAAGATTGTTCCCGATGTTGGGGAAGTCCAGAACCAGGGGTCACAGCTTAAGGATAAGGGGGAAGTCTTTTAGGACCGAGATGAGAAAACATTTCTTCACACAGAGAATGGTGAGTCTGTGGAATTCTCTGCCACAGAAGGTAGTTGAGGCCAGTTCATTGGCTATATTTAAGAGGGAGTTAGATGTGACCCTTGTGGCTAAAGGGATCAGTGGGTATGGAGCGAAAGCAGGTACAGGTTACTGAGCTGGATGATCAGCCATGATCATATTGAATGGCGGTGCAGGCTCGAAGGGCCGAATGGCCTACTCCTGCACCTATTTTCTATGTTTCTATGTTTCTATGTTTCTATGACATATATCGGCATTAGGACCAGTGCCAAGGTATTAAAAGGCACATGAGCTTTGATATCGGGATGCAGAACGGGTGCTAGTTTTGCCATGATTTTCACCATTGATTATTGCAGTCAGACGCAGCGTTAAACATTTGTTCTGTTTTCATTAATTCGTGGCATTTTGTTCGCTGAAGAGGCTCCCTCTTGTGTGCGCCTCACCAAACAAACAACTCACTGCCCACTGAAGAACCAGTCCAGAGGCACAAGTAAACTGCAGATGCTGCAATCTTGTGTAGAACACAAAGTGCTGGAGTACCTCAGCTGGTCAGGCAGCATCTATGGAGATGTAACATTTGCAACCATTGACAGACCACATTTCGGGCAGGGACACTTTTCTCCGGTTCTTGATTTCCCTTCCCTGGGTAAAAGACTGTACATTCACCCTATCTATCCCCATTGTGATTTTATACACCTCCATAAAATCATCCTCCTGTGCCCCAAGGAAAAATGTTCCAGCCTGCTATTATCTATACTGAGTGTAATTTTGTGTAGGAAGGAATTCAATTCAATGGTTCAATGGTTCAATGGTGCTTTGTCCCTCTCACCTCAAATCTACACCCTCTCGTCTTTGTCATAGAAGTTTGAAAGGGTGAAGGTCTTTCTTTGAAGGAGTTGGAATGGGATTCAGGGCGCCATTTCCTTGTCATATGACTGGGAGTGAAGATAGGCTGACAGGGCAGCATGGTGGCACAGCGGTAGAGTTGCTGCCTCACAGCGCCGGTACCCCAGTTGCTTGTCTGTACGGAGTTTGTACGTTCTCCCCCTGTCCTGCCTGGGTTTTCTCCACGATCTCCCGTTTCCACCCGCACTCCAAGAACGTACAGGTTTGTAGGTTGGTGTAATTGTAGATTGTCCCGGGTGTGTGTAGGATAGCATTAGTGTGCGGGGACCGCTGGACGGCACGGACTCGGTGGGCCGAAGGGCCTGCCTCTGCACTGTATCTCTAAACTAAACTAAGATGTAAAATGGGCTAAATGTACGGACGGGGAAATAATGGGTTGACATTGGAATGTCCCAAAAAAGGTCATGAAAAGCCCCTTGTACATCTCGTGACAAGGATCATTAAGTCATCTGAGATAAACTGGAATGAACTATATGTTCACAAATAGCTGACATTTGTTGGGACCAAGCCAAACGCTGCTTCCAAAAATTCCGTAGAGTTGAAGTATTTTGATGTGTTCAGTGGAATAAAGCCTGGCCAAGTTGCGTTTAGTCCAAGTTATTGGAGGAAGGTAGAGGAATCTTTGTGTTTGGCTTTCTAAACTGTAATTTGCTTTAAGTGCGCTGATTTGTGTTAGAGCTGAATTTGGGGTTTTTTCTCCTCATTTTGTTATTTCACACATAACTAGGGCGGTCACGGTGGCGCAGCGGTAGTGTTGCTTCCTTACAGCGAATGCAGCGCCGGAGACCCGGGTTCGATCCCGACTACAGGTGCTGTCTGTACGGAGTTTGCACGTTCTCCCCGTGACCTGCGTGAGTTTTCTCCGAGATCTTCGGTTTCCTCCCACACTCCAAAGACGTGCAGGTTTGTAGATTAATTGGCTTTGGTAAAAATGTAAATCGTCCCTAGTGTGTGTATGATAGTGTTAATGTGCGGGGATCGCTGGTCAGCACGGACTCGGTGGGCCGAAGGGTCTGTATCTGCGTTGTATCTCTAAACTAAACAAAACTCTAAACTAATCTAGCCCGTGGTTTTGCTAATGTACAATACTGAACACATTACAACAAAACTGCTGACCAGTTTTGATGGAATGGTTGAATCACCCAATAACCCCATCAACAACGCTGAGAACTTACAGTATAAATCAGCACTTCAGCCCAACTAAGGTCCACTAATTCAAGTACAAATGGAGGAACGTCAGGACTGGACAGCCCATTTTACCCATGAGAGACTGTAGATTATTTAGTGTAGGAAGGAACTGCAGTTGCTGGTTTAAACCGAAGATTGCCACAGAAAGCTGGAGTAACTCAACGGGACAGGCAGCGTCTCTGGAGAAAAGGAATAGGTGACGTTTCGGAGGGAGAAGAAGCGTCTCGCCTCGAAACATCACCCATTCCTTCTCTCCAGAGATGCTGCCCAGTCCCGCTGAGTTACTCCAGCTTTTTGTGTCTATCGTTTGTTATGTAGTGTTTAGGTTTATAGATACAGTATGGCGAGTCCGGAAACTTGTTGGTTGTAGAAGAAGTTTATTGCAGCCGCAATATTCGAATACAGAGTTAAACAACAAGGTAAAGGACAACCATCAAAAACTTACTGTCTTCTTCGAAGACTTCGCCGAACTAACTATTTCGGGCGCCAAACGCGCACATGACATCGCTGGCCAATCAGCGATGTCGCTCCCTGGACCAATCCCCATGGTCGCGTTCACACGTGACCTCGCTGGCCAATCCGAGGGTTCGACGACCTGGACCATTCTCTATGGTCGCTACAACAGCATGCAAACAGGTCCTTCGAAGAACTACCTGGGCATGAGAAAGATGAGGATTTCAAATGTGTCAGGCCATCTTGTGCACCAGTGTACTACAAGAAGGACCAGAACGATGCAGAGATAGTAATTATTGATCACAGGAAAGTTAGCAAGTGCTGAGCGTTTAATGCAAGCACCAACTGTATTAAAGTTGAGTTTAATAATAATAATAATAATAATAAACATTTATTTTTTATAGCGCTTTTCCAGATGCTCAAAGACGCTTTACAAAAACAGTCATGACATAAAAACAAACAGACGAACTATCCTGACGGAGAAGCGGTGAACAAACAGCGCCAGCGTCCTCTCACGTCAGGGTCCGGCAGTAGACAATAAAGAACACAAGACCCACAATTACAATTTTTAACACAAACAGCCATCACAGTGATTGCTCCAGGCACACCCTCACTGTGATGGAAGGCAAAGAAAAGTCTTATCTCCTCCTCATTCTTCTCCCGTGGTGCCACGAGGTGATCGAGGCTCCCGACTTTTGAAGCCCCCACCGGGCGATGAAACGTTTAGTTTTATTGTCTCGTGTAACGAGGTACGGTGAAAAGCTTTTGTTGTGAGCTACCCAGTCAATGGAAAGACTAAGCATGATTACAATCGAGCTGTCCTCAGGGTATTTCATGCAGTCACGGCAAGGCCAGCAGCATAATCAATGACCAGTCTCACCCCGGCCACTCCCTCATCTCCCCTCTCCCATCGGGCAAGAGGTACAGAAGTTTGAAAACCCGCACCTCCAGATTCAGGGACAATTTTGCATTTTTGTTTTTACATTTATACCAAGCCAATTAACCTACACTCCTGCACGTCTTTGGAATGTGGGAGGAAACCAAAGATCTCGGAGAAAACCCACGCAGATCGCGGGGTGAACGTCCAAACTCCGTACAGAGAGCACCCATAGTCAAGATCAGACCCGGATCTTTGGCGCTGTAAGACAGTAGCTCTACCGCTACGCCACCGTGCCGCACTAAAGGGTTAAACAAGTAGTAAGAAAATGCGGTGTTAAATAATGATGCAGGACAATTAGAAAGCATAGACTGTGCTGTACTTTGATCAACGGTTTACTGTTAAAGAATTCCTTAACAATCAGGACTGCAAGCCTTGGGAACTGCAGCTGCGATACCTGATACCTGTCGATTTAACCTAAGGACATTTTATATTATTAGCACCACAGTCCCTAGTAACACAAACTGTACATTGTAGTTTTGATCCGATTATCAACAAAATCTGAAGAAGGGTCTCGACCCGATACGTCATCTATTCCTTCCCTCCAGAGATGCTGTCTGACCCGTTGAGTTACTCCAGCATTTTGTGTCTATCTTCGGTTTAAACCAGCATCTGCAGTGCATTCCTACACAAAATTACACCCGGTATGGATACTAGCATACAAAGTGCTGGAGTAACTCAGTGGGTCATGCAGCATCTCTGGATAGGTGACCTTCCGGGGCTGCCACCCTTACATAGAAACATAGAAACATAGAAACATAGAAACATAGAAACATAGAAACATAGAAACATAGAAACATAGAAACATAGAAACATAGAAACATAGAAACATAGAAACATAGAAACATAGAAACATAGAAAGTAGGCGCAGGAGTAGGCCATTCGGCCCTTCGAGCCTGCACCGCCATTCAATATGATCATGGCTGATCATCCAACTCAGTATCCTGTACCTGCCTTCTCTCCATACCCCCTGATCCCTTTAGCCACAAGGGCCACATCTAACTCCCTCTTAAATATAGCCAATGAACTGGCCTCAATTACCTTCTGTGGCAGAGAATTCCACAGATTCACCACTCTCCGTGTGGAAAAAAAACGTTCTCATCTCGGTCCTAAAAGACTTCCCCCTTATCCTTAAACTGTGACCCCTTTGTTCTGGACTTCCCCAACATCGGGAACAATCTTCCTGCATCTAGCCTGTCCAACCAACCCCTTAAGAGACCCTTCTTCGGACTGATTATGGTGGGGAAGGGGTGAAAGCCGGAAGAGAGGAGGGGTGGGACAAAGCCTGGCGAGTGGTGGGTCTGAAGAAGGGTCTCGACCCGAAACGTCACCCGTTGCTTCTCTCCAGAGATGCTGCCTGTCCCGCTGAGTTACACCAGCTTTTCAGTGTCTATCTTCGAGTGATAGATAGATACGGGTGAGGGACGTTTTCTGGTAGGTGGACCATTGGCCAAAGGTCAGAGATGAAAAGACGGAAGGTTATGAGATAAGGATAGGTTGAGAATTGTGAAGCCACAGAGGAAGGAATATAGGCGGGGGGGGGGGGGAAGGGGAGAAATGGGTCACGTCAAGATAGGGCAAGAGAAGGGGGGGAGAAGGAGGGGAGAAGGGTGGAGGTTATTTACCTAAAATTGTAAAACTCCATGTCATATCGTTAAATAAGTCTGAATGTTATGAATATTAAAAATGTTCATGGATTCTATGTGGGATGTCCGCAGGTTTAGACAGGGATTATTATTAAAGATTACTCTCAGTAAATATTCAGTGGCAGATTAGCTACTGAGTGCCACCCTGGTCTTCTGTTGATCATTCCCGAGACTAAACACTGCTCTAAATGACTTGTCTGACTTCTGGGGAGAAAAGAAAGCAGGATAAGAAGCTAATACTTCTGCAGAGAAGAATTGAAAAAAAGGTGGAGAGGAATTGGGAAAAAAAAGCCAAAGCAGTCCATGATGGAGAAGGTGAGGACAGACTCAGGATAAACCTGGACCATCGTTGCCTGTGGCAGATTGTGTTTTCTCAGTTGCCGCAGGAAGCACATCCTCTGTTGGGCCTTTTTGACTGTGGAGTCGATGGTGGCCCCCCATTTAAGGTCCCTAAAGTCCAAAGTCTAAGCAGAGGGGAAGAAGCTGATCTTGATTCTGGTGGGGCACTTCAAAGCTTCTGTATTCTGTTTGAACCAGGTTGATGTTGCACAGTTTCATCTAGCGCCTGGTGTGGGCCATCATGAGAATGAATGAATGTTTAGTGGATGGATGGGAGACCATTCAAGTTCCCCGTGTTATCGTAGATGGTATCGAGCTCCTCAGAAGAGTCGCTGGTTTACTCATCCAGCCAATGGTCCTCATCCATCAAAATCTTGACATGCCATGTAGAAGGTGGAAAGGTTTACGAAATCGCCTTTCACCCCCAAATAACCAGTGTCTCCTTGGTTCTTTAATCCACAATATTTGTACAGTCCGTGAGATTGAGTCTTTGGTTAATTACGTTTAGTGTCAGTTTAGATATACAGCGAGGAAACAGGCCCTTCGGCCCACCGCGTCTGCACCGACCAGCGACCCCCGCACACTCACACGACCCTACGCACACGAGGGACAATTTTAACATTTATACATCCACACCAAGCCAATTGACCTACAAACCCGCACGTCCTTGGAGCGTGGGAGGAAACGGAGTGTAGAAGATCTCGGAGAAAACCCACGCAGGTCACGGGGAGAACGTGCAAACTCCGTACAGGCAGCACCCGCAGTCGGGATCGAACCCGGGTCTCCGGCGCTGCATTCGCTGTGAGGCAGCAACTCTACCGCTGCGCCACCGTGCCGCCCGGTGACACAATTTAACCTGAACTTGACAGCTTGTCTGGTTGAAAGCTGATACCATGGCTTTTAACAAGTCTCGTCAAGTTGGTGAGATTTATTGTCAAAGTCTTTCTTTTTTCGTACTGACACACACACAGGCACATTCATAAAGGGCCACAGAAAAGCAGGATAATCTAATATTTCTTTTTCCTTTTGCCTCTAAGCAAGATATGAGATCTGAATGAAATCTCTGGAATTGCCCTGCTGCCTGGCTTGCTCTCGGCCGCCAGGAGTTAAACACGTAGCTGCTGCCAGTGTCGACTTTCAGAAACATGTCTCGATTTGTACTGGGTGTACATTATACGCCACATAGCCTTGGAATGAGAGTGAACTCGACACACGGTGGCTCCCAGCACTGTGCAGGTATGTGGCAGGCGGGTCGGAGATAAGATTAGCTGCTCAGCGAGGTCTCGGACTACAACAGCTGCAGATTCTGATATGGGGATACAGTAGGAAAGCCGCATTTCTTCCATGCGCTTGTTGGCAAACATGCTAGAGGGGCACCAATGGAAGTTAAAGACCTTCAGCCACAGTGATCCCTTGCTCCCGACTAATGGAGAGCGTCTAAACCCCCACCCCCCCCCACCCGCCCTGGTCAGTTTAGACCTTAAACAAATAGACAATAGGTGCAGGAGTAGGCCATTCGGCCCTTCGAGCCAGCACCGCCATTCACTGTCATCATGGCTGATCATTCACAATCAGTACCCCGTTCCTGCCTTCTCCCCATACCCCCTGACTCCGCTAGTCCCTAGAGCTCTATCTAATCTTCTGGATTAGTGTTTTTCTCTCTGTCTTTCTCTACCCCCCCCCGGTTCACCCAAGGGCAAATTTAAATTATTTTGGGGAGAATGAAACTAGACGGGATCTCTAGTTAAAACGTAAGAAAATGTAGTCGAGTGAGAATGAAATTTTGTGATACAGACTCAATGGTGAGTGACACTGAAATAGTTTGCAAAGCACTGCCTTGGGCTTTAGAGATACTGCCAGGGTTGCCAACAGGGTTGCCAACTTCCTCACTCCCAAATAAGGGACAAAGGGTGACGTCACCGCCCCGCGCCCCACGTGACCCCGCCCAGCCAGCGGGCACGTGCTCCCGCTCCACCAATGGCGGCCGCAGGCCATTCGGCCCTTCAAGCCAACACCGCCATTCATTGTGATCACGGCTGATCGTCCACAATCAGTAACCTGTGCCTGCCTTCTCCCCATTTCCCTTGATTCCGCTAGCCCCTAGAGCTCCATCTAATCTTCTGGATTAGTGTTTTTCTCTCTGTCTTTCTCTACCGCCCCCCCCCCCCCCCCCACCCCCCACCACCCTCGCCCCCCCTGACCAGCAACATAGTCCAGCTTCTCTCTTGGTGCAGACTGCACATCAACAGCAGCAGCAGCAGACAGTGTGTCGGCATTTTAGTGGGTGGGGAAAGGAAAGGAGCACTTCATATTTATTTGTGAAAAACATGCACGCATTGGTTGACAAAGTGAGGACAGAGTTCGACATGGCGTTTTTAAGAAGTTTCAACTTCACCTAATCTCCTAAATGACAGCTTAGTGACACCACATAACTTTAGCAACCTGTTGCTTCAGAGTGCTCCCCACTTTGAATTAAACACCCTTGACCTCTTGCCACTTGACAATTGTCCTGGCTCTTTTGCAGCATATTAACGAGCCTTTTGAAGAACTAAAATCGGTATATCCGAACCGAAGCAGAGAGAGAGAGAGAGAGAGAGAGAGAGAGAGAGAGAGAGAGAGAGAGAGAGTGCTGCCAACAAGATTGTCAGAGCAGTTTATCACATAGTGGGTCAGTTCTAGCATCCACTGTTTACCCCAGATTCTTTTAACACTGTCCCACCAATCAGTCCGGCTTAAGTTAAGACAAGGGCAGCACGGTGGCTCAGCGGTAGAGTTGCTGCCTCACAGCGCCAGAGACCCGGGTTCGATCCTGACTACGGGTGCTGTCTGTACGGAGTTTGTACGTTCTCCCCGTGACCTGCGTGGGTTTTTCTCCGGGAGCACCCATTTCCTCCCACACTCCAAACACGTACATGTTTGTAGGCTAATTGGCTTGGTGTGATTGTAAGTTGTCCCGGGTGCTCGTAGGATAGTGTCAGTGTGCGGGGATCGATGGTGGGTGTGGACTCGGTGGGCTGAAGGGCCTGTTTCTGTGCTGTACCTCTAAACATACAACTATGCTAAAACAAGGCATGCTGGATATTATTGATGTTGATCCCATGTGACTTTGGCATGCTGTAACTCAACCTTAAATCTTTGTGGGCCTTCATTTCTTGATTATAATTCAATATTAATTATTTTTCAAAGATAGGTTTTACGATCGGGTGTGTTTTGCTATTTCATCTGTCATGGTGACCTTCATAAGTATTCATTAACAAGTAATCAAACACCTTAACATTGATCCCTCAGATAGTGTGGCTGTTAATTCTATCCAGCAATTTATGAAACTTCACTACTCTTGCCATGTCTTGTCTTATTATGTGACGTTCGAGGCCACCTTAACATAACTTGTAGGCACGGTTCCATTTTGCAACCTTCTCCTGGGGAAAAAGGTTTTAATAGGAGGTATTTTGTAACAGGAGCCGTCTTCATTGCACAAAAACAAAACTTCTGACATAAAGCTTGGAGTTTGCGATCTACATTTTATTCACTGCAATCATGTTTACTGCAGGCCACAACCAGGGAAGGAAAAACTTGAGCAGGATCATATTCAGATGTTACGAGGCCAAGGAAAAGTGTCAAGTGAATGCCAACACATTTTCCACAATGACCATCCAAATATTTGATTGCCCCCATTGCAATGAACCTCCTCGGTTTGTTTCAGAGTTCCGGATGGTAATGCACGACCATTCGCAAGATGCAATTGCAATTTGGAAAACTCTTCGTTTACAACTGACTTTGGATATTTAATGAATTTCAAGAGTTGGACCCGGCACGGTGGCGCAGCGGTAGAGTTGCTGCCTCACAGCGCCAGAGACCCGAGTTCGATCCTGACGACGGGTGCCGTCTGTGCGGGGATTGTACGTTCTCCCCGTGACATGCGTGGGTTTTCTCCGGGATCTCCGGTTTCCTCCCACACTCCATAAGCGTACAGGTCTGTCGGTTAATTGGCTTGGTATAAATGTCAATTGACCCTAGTGTGTGTGTAGGACGGTGTTATTGTACGGGGACCGCTGGGCGGCACGGACTCGGTGGGCCGAAGGGCCTGTTTCCGCGCCTTATCTCTAAACTAAACAAATATGTTTCACCCTAAGCTATCCTTCCCCAGCTAGAGGGGTTAATCTTTGTTGTAAACTATTGGGCAAATTGTTGGTCACAAATGATTTAAAAAACATGCAACCTTGATTGGAATCAGACCCATAGTGAAGGAAAATATCTTTTCAAAATTAATTTGGGGATGATCTTTATTATTTTCCCCATTGCTCCTTAAAACGATGAAAAAATACACATGGGATTTGTGTCTCGGTCCAGTCCAGTAATTTTCTCAAACATTTTAATCTTTCTTCATTCTATGAAAAAACTGTCAATTCAACGTTGCTATTAAATGCATGCTTTGTATATGTGTCGTGCAATGTACAACGGGACCTGAGATAACCAATGTTACCATCGATTTTCTTCAACTATTGAATTGTTATAAGGATGTGGTGAATTTTTCAACTCCATAATTCCCAAACTGAGCTGAACTGAACTGAAAAAATGCCTTCCAATGACATGCACCTTATTCTGTGCTGCTGTTAAAATGCTGGCGTAACAAAATGTACTCTAGTACTGAATGAGACCACTAATCTAACCACACAATATAATTCCTGTGTTCATGGATGTGGCAATAACAGTAGGAATATTATTGCTTGATACTCAGGAATGACTATATACCTGCCATTGACTCACAAACCTTTACTAGAATTCATTTACTGTTTTCTCTCGCTTCACAATAGCCCTGTTGGCCATGGAAGTAATGCTGAGCACCGATTAGCTTACCATCTTTTTCCAATCTTGCTCAACAAACTGAAATCCAGAATAACAAAACCTATTGTAACGGGAGAGCCACGAAGCCCGAAAGTTTAAAAAAAAGTGTTTTGAGATGACTTGTAGATCTGACAAAGCCTTTACCTTGGCAAAGAAACTAACTCGTGCAACATTGTTCCTCCCTTTGTGCTGTTTTGCTCTCATTTGCTCTCATTGGGAGGCCATGGTGGCGCAGCGGTAGAGTACTTGCAGCGGGTTCGATCCTGACTACGGGACTATGGGTGCTGTCCGCACGGAGTTTGCACGTTCTCCCCGTAACCTGCGTGGGTTTTGTCCGAGATCTTCGGTTTCCTCCCAAACTTCAAAGATGCGCAGATATGTAGGTTAATTGCCTTGGTGTAAATGTGTGTAGGATAGGGTTAAGGTGTGGGAATCGCTGGTCGGTGCAGACATGATGGGCCGAAGGGCCTGTTTCTACGCTGTTTCTCTACACTAAAACTAAACTAATTTCCTGATCTAGCTTAGTTTGGTTTAGTTTGTAATTGTCACGACTACCAAGGTACATGGAAAGGCTTTTGTTTGCATGATATCCAGTCAAAGTAAAGACTATATATGTAGGAAGGAACTGCAGATGCTGGCTTAAATGCTAGATAGATGGATGGATGGATGGATGGATGGATGGATGGATGGATGGATGGATGGATGGATGGATGGATGGATGGATGGATGGATGGATGGATGGATGGATGGATGGATGGATGGATGGATGGATGGATGGATGGATGGATGGAGGGATGGATGGAGGGATGGAGGGAGGGATGGATGGATGGAGGGATGGAGGGAGGGAGGGAGGGAGGGAGGGAAGGAGGGAGGGAGGGAGGGAGGGAGGGAGGGAGGGAGGGAGGGAGGGAGGGAGGGAGGGAGGGAGGGAGGGAGGGAGGGAGGGAGGGAGGGAGGGAGGGAGGGAGGGAGGGAGGGAGGGAGGGAGGGAGGGAGGGAGGGAGGGAGGGAGGGAGGGAGGGAGGGAGGGAGGGAGGGAGGGAGGGAGGGAGGGAGGGAGGGAGGGAGGGAGGGAGGGAGGGAGGGAGGGAGGGAGGGAGGGAGGGAGGGAGGGAGGGAGGGAGGGAGGGAGGGAGGGAGGGAGGGAGGGAGGGAGGGAGGGAGGGATATGAAGAAGGGTCTCGGGTCTGAACTTGTGGTTGGCCATTGGTGTCAGAGACCTCTTTGATTACTGTACTAATTACGTCAGACTTATCTATCCCACCAATGAGTCTGATCTCCATGGGAAGCTAGAGCTGAGATGCCAAATTCTCCAATGAATTGTGCAAGCACCAGCGGATGGGACTGAGAGCAGGTTTGAACTCATGGACTCCCTGAAGTTGATGACGAAGGTCCGGCACTTGGTCTATTGAGGTGTAGGAAAATAACTGCAGATGGTGGTACAAACCAAAGGTTTCACAAAATGCTGGAATAACTCTGCAGGTCAGGCAACATCTCTAGAGAGAAGGAATGGGTGATGTTTCGGGGTCGAGACCCTTCTTCAGACTGATGTCAGGGGGGGGGGGGGGCGAATGTCTGAGGAAAGACATTCTTGCCATAGAGGGAGTACAGAGAAGGTTCACCAGATTGATCCCTGGGATGGCAGGACTTTCATATGAAGAAAGACTGGATAGACTCGGCTTGTACTCGCTGGAATTTAGAAGATTGAGGGGGGATCTTATAGAAACTTACAAAATTCTTAAAGGGTTGGACAGGCTCGATGCAGGAAGATTGTTCCTGATGTTGGGGAAGTCCAGAACAAGGGGTCACAGTTTAAGGATAAGGGGGAAGTCTTTTAGGACCAAGATGAGAAAGTTTATTTTCACACAGAGAGTGGTGAATCTGTGGAATTCTCTGCCACAGAAGGTAGTTGAGGCCAGTTCATTGGCTATATTTAAGAGGGAGTTAGATGTGGCCCTTGTGGCTAAAGGGATCAGGGGATATGGAGAGAAGGCAGGTACGGGATACTGAGTTGGATGATCAGCTATGATCATATTGAATTGCGGTGCGTACAGGCTCGAAGGGCCGAATGGCCTACTCCTGCACCTATTTTCCATGTCTATGTCTATTCCTTCTCTCCAGAGATGCTGCCTGATGACCTGCCAGAGTTACACCTGCATTTTGTGAAACTCTGGTCTACTGAGGTGGTAAGTCAAGATCACGTGAGCACAGCCACCCTTAGAAATTACACTTCGGGTATAACGCCTATTCTGAGGCCTACAGGGAGGCCCCACCACCACCTTGCTTTAATTTGAACGTTGGCAGCAGGAGGACTACGTTTTGTTTGGTGGAGTAGTCGTTGTCAGAGCTGTGTGGCTTGCAGCAGTTTTCCGGATAGTTATCAAGAGGCCGAGGAAGTCAGGTGGAATCCTAGTTGCTGCACTTTGCTGATGTGTGGGTCCGTAGAGTCCCCTGAATACACCTGGCTTCCCATCCCCGGCATTCCCCATGGAACGGCTGAGCAGCAGTCCGGAGAAAATCCGCAGCTGAGGCCCGGCAAACGGATCTGTGAAGTTGTATCTTCAAAGCAGCGCAGGCTCTCGAAGCACCTGTACACGGCAGAACATCGCACAGTCACAGTGTGTGGCCGCTCGATTGTAATCATGTGTCGTCCTTCCGCTGACTAGATAGCAGGCGACAAAAGCTTTTCACTGTACCTCGGTACGCGTGACCATAAATTAAACACACAATGCTGGAGTAACTCTGCAGGTCAGGCAGCATCTCGGGAGAGAAGGAATGGGCAACGTTTCGGGTCGAGACCCTTTGATCAGACTGAAGAAGGGTCTCGACCCGAAACGTCACCCATTCCTTCTCTCCCGAGATGCTGCCTGACCTGCTGAGTTACTCCAGCATTTTGTGAATAAATACCTTCGATTTGTACCAGCATCTGCAGTTATTTTCTTATACCATAAATCAAACTGTTACAGTAACAGATGAACAGCGATTCATCCTTTTAACGGACATCAACAAACAATACTTAATGTAAATGCTTTAGACTTCTTACACGTTACAGATACAGAACGGAAACATGTCCGTCGGCCCGCTGAATCCGTGCCGACCAGCGATCACCCCACCCACTAGCACTCTCCTTCACAAAAGGGATCATTTGCAATTTTTACCAAAGCTAATTAACCTTCAAACCTGTACGTCTTTAGAGTGTGGGAGGAAACCAGAGCACCCGGAGGAAACCCACGCAGGTCAAGGGGAGAACGTACAAACTCCGTACAGACAGCGCCCGTGGTCAGGACCGAACCCGGGTCTCTGCGCTGTAAGGCAGCAACTCTACAGAATTAGGCCATAAAGTCTACTCCGCCATTCAATCATGGCTGATCTATCTTTCCCTCTCAACCCCATTCTCCTGCCTTCTCCCCATAACCCCCGCACTAATCAAGAATCTGTGAATCTCCACCATAAACATATCCATTGATTCGGCTTCCACAGCCTTCTGTGGCAATGAATTCCACAGATTCACCACCCTCTGACTAAAGAAATTCCTCCTCATCTCCTTTCTAAGGGTACGTTCTTTTATTCTGAGTCTATATCCTCTGGTCCTAGACTCTCACACTAGTGGAAACATCCTCTCCACATCCACTCTATCTGGGCATTTCGCCATTCAGTAGGTTTCAACGAGGTCCCCAATCATCCTTCTAAACTCCAGTGAGTACAGGCCCAGTGCCGACAACCAGTCAAGCAGTCTGAAGAAGGATCTTGACCCGAAACGTCACCCATTCCTTCTCTCCAAAGATGCTGTCTGTACCGCTGAGTTATTCCAACATGTTTGTATTTTATCTTTGGTGTAAACCAGGATCTGAAATTCCTTCCTACACAACAATAAACGTAAGATAGACACAAAGAGCTGGAGTAACTCAGCCGAACATGGAAGCATCTCTGGAGAGAAGGAATGGATGACATTTCGGGTCGAGACCCTTCTTCAGTCAATATATTGACCTTGCCAGGGGTATGAGAACAGGTAGAGTTTCGAAGGACATGGGCCATACTTGATTGCAACTCTTTACCCAGTTGGAGCATTATTGCCTGGAAGGGCAGTTCTCCTTTGGACGAAGTTAGTAAAAGAAGGTCTTGTAATTGCTACCTGATGACACACGAGCAATTAGTCGGTGAAGTCCCACGGTTCACCTCTTTGTTTCCTTGAGCTCTGTGCTTTTTAATTATCCCAAGCAGTTCAATCCGACGGTATTCAGCTCCTGTCCCATTAAACCTATTCTGAGTGGCTGTACAATTGTCACATCAAGTGCAATGGAAGGCAAAGTGATCAATGAAAGCGGAGAGTGGTAATTTATCACCGTGCCACCTTTTATTGCTGTGTAAGGTCTGTGTCTCTGCATTAATGCCATGCAAGTTGAAAGTTTAAGTTATTGTTGGCTGTAAGCCAGGGCTTCAGAGAGATACGCTGCAG
The DNA here is from genome assembly GCF_053455715.1 of Rhinoraja longicauda. NCBI lineage: Eukaryota > Metazoa > Chordata > Chondrichthyes > Rajiformes > Arhynchobatidae > Rhinoraja > Rhinoraja longicauda. The sequence goes on from NC_135985.1 coordinate 4,520,868, forward strand.
GAAGGAAAAAGTACTTGCGCTTCTGCACTGGTGGACGAGCACCATACAAAGATCAAAGGATCATTACACCACACTGCCCAGACACTGGGAATTCCCCCCACACTCTGTACACCACTGAAGCAAGAATGGCGGCACGGTGGCACAGCGGTAGAGTTGCCGCCTCACGGCGCCAGGGACTCGGGTTCAATCCTGACTGGATGACAATAGACAATAGACAATAGGTGCAGGAGGAGGCCATTCGGCCCTTCGAGCCAGCACCGCCATTCAATGTGATCATGGTTGATCATTCTCAATCAGTACCCCGTTCCTGCCTTCTCCCCATACCCCCTGACTCCGCTATCCTTAAGAGTTCTATCCAGCTCTCTCTTGTGCCACCTTTTTAAGAAAGAGTTAGATAGAGCTCTGGGGGCTAGTGGAATCAAGGGATATGGGGAGAAGTTGGGCACAGGTTACTGATTGTGGATGATCAGCCATGATCACAATGAATGGCGGTGCTTGTTCAAAGGGCCAAATGGCCTCCTCCCGCACCTATTTTCTATGTTTCTATGTTTCTATGACTACCGGTGCTTGTCCGTACGGAGTCTGTACGCTCTCCCCGTGACGCGCGTGGGTTTTCTCCAAGATCTTCTGTTTCCTCCAACACTCTGAACACATGCAAATTTGTAGCTTAATTATCTTGGTATAAATGTAAATAGTCCCTCGTGTGTAGGACAGTGTTAGTGTGCGGGGATCGCTGGTCGGTGTGGACTCGGTGGGCCGAAGGGCCTGCTTCCAGGCTGTATCTCTAAACCAAACTAAACTAAACACCGCTTAAAATGTTCCTCTCTGCGGCAATGAAAGTATTGATTATATGCAAAGAAGATTACAGATTTTTCCATACAAGTTTTAAGGCAGCAAGATTAATCCATGGACTCTTGAAATATAGGAAGTGTACGTTTTGCAAACAGTTACTTTCCAACTTCGAACATAGAATGGTTCAGAACGGGCACAGGTCCTTCGGCCCACAATGTCTGTGCTGAACATGGTTCCAAGAATAAAATAATCTCCTCTGCCTGCACGTGATCCATATTCATCCATTCCCTGCATATCCATGTTCCCATCCAAAAACCTCTTAAACACAACAAGCAACTCTGCCCCCAAATACCACCCCAGGCAGTGCGTTCCAGGCACCCACCACCCTCTGAATAAAAAACGTTTCCCGCGCATTTCCTTTAAACCTTGCCCCTCTCACCTTAAAGCCACCCCAGCTAGTCTTTGATATTTGCATCCTGGGAAAGATGTTTGATAGACAATAGACAATAGACAATAGGTGCAGGAGGAGGCCATTCGGCCCTTCGAGCCAGCACCGCCATTCAATGTGATCATGGCTGATCATTCTCAATCAGTACCCTGTTCCTGCCTTCTCCCCCATACCCCCTGACTCTGCTATCCTTAAGAGCTCTATCTAGCTCTCTCTTGAATGCATTCAGAGAATTGGCCTCCACTGCCTTCTGAGGCAGAGAATTCCACAGATTTACAACTCTCTGACTGAAAAGGTTTTTCCTCATCTCAGTTCTAAATGGCCTACCCCTTATTCTTAAACTGTGGCCCCTTGTTCTGGACTCCCCCAACATTGGGAACATGTTTCCTGCCTCTAACGTGTCCAACCCCTTAATAATCTTATACGTTTCGATAAGATCTCCTCTCATCCTCCTCTCATGTTCTGCTGTCTACGCCTCTCATAATGTTGTGCACTTCTGTCAGATCTCCTCTCACCCTCTGATGTTACAGCAAAAACAATACAAGTTTGTCTAACCTCTCCTTCCACCAAATGCCTCCCAGTATTCTTGTTGGTAGGTCAGTCTGAAGAAGGGTTCCAAGCCGAAACATTACTTGTTCCTTTCCCTCAGAGATGCTGCCTGGCCCGCTGAGTTACTCCAGCATTTCGCGTCTAGCTTAGGTGTGAGCCAGCACCTTGCAGTTCCTCGAGACCATTCTTCAAACTGAGGGAGGAAGAGTGTCGGGTCAGTCTGAAGAAGGGTTCCGACCTGAAACGTCACCTATTCCTTTTCTCCAGAGATGCTGCCTGTCCAGCTGAGTTACTCCAGCATTTTGTGTCTAGCTTAGTTGTGAGCCAGCATCTGCAGTTCCTTCGTGCAGTATGTAAGAAGGTATTAAGGCAGGTTACCAAACACTTAGCTGGATATTGAGAAGACCATTTTTCGGGAGAAGGAACTTGAATAAATGTCTAGGGAAGGAGTTCTAAATAACTAACAGCATGATGGAGCTAGAGAAGAGAACAGTGTTCGGAGGAGCAGAGATATAGTTTTAGAGATACAGCGCGGAAACTGCCCCTTCGGCTTTTTGAGTCTGCACCGACCAGCGATCCACGCACACGAGGGACAATTTACATTTATACAAAGCCAATTAACCTACAAACCTGCACGTCTTTGGAGTGTGGAAGGAAACCAAAGATCTCAGAGAACACCCACGCGGGTCACGGGGAGAACGTGCAAACTCAGTACGGACAGCATCCGTAGTCGGGATCGAACCCGGGTCTCTGGCGCTGCAAGCGCCGGAAGGCAGCAACTCTACCGCTGTGCCACCGCGCCGCTCCAAAGATCTCAGATAATCGTATGGTTTAGATAGACACAAAGTGCTGGAGTAACTCTGCAGGTCAGGCAGCATCTCTGGAGAGAAAGGATTTCAGCGGGTCGGGCAGTATCTCTGGAGAAAACCGATCAGGAAACATCTCTGGAGAAAAAAAAATTCAGGCGGCATCTCTGGAGACAAAAGATTTCTCCAGCAGTCTGAAGGAAAGTTCCAACCTGAAACGTCACCCATTCCTTCTCTCCAGAGATGCTGCCTGACCCGCTGAGTTACTCCAGCACTCTGTGTCCATGTTCTCCAGAGATGCTGCATGACCCGCTGAGTTACTCCAGCATTTTGTGTCTATGTAAGGATTTCTCCAGATAAGAGGCACTGTGAAGTTCAAGACCGGGGGATGATTCAAAAGCACGGATGAGAATTTTAAATGCGGTGTTTATGGTTAGCTTCAAATTTGATTAGAAAAAGTGGTATTTTCTGTGTCTATTTGTGCACTTTTATTTTGAAGTCCTGGTGGTGTTTACCAAATCTACAATCTACTTAAAAGTCAATTACAATTTAACAGAACTTTTGAATATTGCCCCTTTCCTTCTTTTGAAGTGCTGCCATGCTCTTTTAAATTATCCCCTGCCAATCTGAGTTGACATTTGAAAAGACGCTAAGTTCTTCTGGTCTCTGTCAGCATAGCATATTGCACAGCAAAAATGCATCTTGAGAGACTCAGAGCGCACCAAGACTTGTTTGGGGACCACTGCGATTGAAGCGAAAACTCGGAAAGGTCATCTCTCAGGTAGAGCTACAGGATGGATGGGGTGGGACTGAACGTGAAGAAACACCTCACTATCCCGGACAAGCACATCACATACTGAGTGTAGTCCACCCACATCGGCCACGTCCAGAAATGTCCATCCGTGATATTAACAGCAAACACATATCTGCTTTAATGTAATATAAATGAATTGCAGATGCTGGTTTATACCAATCTTTTTTTGTTAAATCATTTCGTGATATGTAAAGTATTTAATTCATTATTCATTATGTTTGCTATATAAATATATAATAATATAATGTATATAATATATTACAATAATGTTATATATATATTTATATGTGTGTGTGTGTGTGTGTGTACCAGCATCTACACACACACATACACACACACACACACACACACACACACACACACACATACACACACACACACACACACACACACACACACACACACACACACACACACACAGATTGTATATATATATATATATACAGATACAAAACAAAATGGAAGGGCAGGTGAAGAGTTATTTGTCAAAGTATTGATTATCCTAACACTTTGATCAACCATATGTAATAAAAAGAAATTGCAGATGCTGGTTTATACCAAAGTTAGACAGAAAATGCTTGAGTAACTCAATGGGTCAGGCAGCATCTCTGGGGAAAACTGATAGATGATGTTTCGGGTTGAGACTCTTCTTCTGAAGAAGGGTCCTGACCCAAAACATCACCTGTCCCTGATATCAGCATTAGATTTTCCTGAATTGTCTACGTAGATATTAACCCATTATAAGCAATTATTTGCAGTGCTTGCTAAGATCTTGGACAGATAAATGTCATTGAATGTGCGGGATTTGAGAGATACAGCATGGAAACAGGTCCTTTGTCCATCGAGTCCATGTTGACCATTGATCCCCTGTGCACATGAGTTCTTTGTTATTCCACTCCCTAGGGGCAATTTACAGAGCCCAATTAACCTGCCAACCTGCAAATATTTGGGTTGTGGGAGGAAAATGGAGCAAACACAGGGAGAACGTGCAAACTCCACATCGAGAGCATCCGAGGTCAGGATCGAACCCGGGCGCTGTGAGGCAGCAGCTCTATCAGCTGCGCCACCGTGCCGCAAGGTAGAGTGGCAGAAACACTATCAGAAACAGTGCCTTTTAAGCTGTAATATTAATGGAATTGTGGACAAGGTAATTTGGAAGAAACCACTTTTAATTCTGTATGTTCCAAGAAAGCATGCTTGTGAAAATGAATACAAAGTATATTCATCTCACTCTGCTACACATCTGGAGACAATGGGAATCCTTGTTATTTTTGTGGGTATGTATGGAACAATTGTATAAAAGCAACAAAGTACCCCAAAGGTTGTATTTTCTGAGACATGCTACCTGGCATAATTGCAAAAGTAATGTGTGAAGTGGCAGGTAGCTATTTGTTGCCTAGTGGATAATCTAATTGTCAGTGATTGATGTAGATAAATAGATAACTATTTATGCCTGCAACCTGTCACACACAATTTCTTTAAGTGCCACATTTGTTAAAAGCTCTGCTGTATTCTTAGAAGTACCTTTAGTCTAGTTTAGTTTTAGTTTAGTTTAATAATAATAATAATAATGCATTACATTTATATAGCGCTTTTCATATACTCAAAGACGCTTTACAGAGATTTAGAGAACATAGGGAAATGAATAAATAGATAAATAAGTAAATAAGTAAACGAACAGAGAAAGGAGACAGAAGGTGAGGTGACCTTCAGTGGTTGAAGGCAGTACTGAACAGGTGAGACTTCAGCGATGTTTTGAATGTGGTGAGTGAGGAGGAGTCTCTAACTGTTTGGGGTAGTGAGTTCCATAGGGTGGGAGCAGCGATGGAGAAAGCCCTGTCCCCCCAGGATCTGAGTTTGGTCCAGATGTGGGGGGACAGGAGGTTGGCAGCAGCAGAGCGGAGGGTGCGGGTGGGAATGTGCCTGTGGAGGAGGTCGGTCAGGTAGGATGGGGCCAGGTTATGGAGGGCTTTGTAGGTTATGAGGAGGATTTTGTACTGGATTCTCTGGGGGATGGGGAGCCAGTGGAGCTTGTAAAGGACGGGGGTGATATGGTCACGGATCGGGGTGTGGGTGAGTAGACGGGCAGTGGAGTTTTGAATGTATTGAATGTTTAGTTTAGTGATACAGCACAGAATCGAGTCGTCCGGTCCACCGAGTCCGTGCCGACCAGCAATCCCCGCACACTAGCCCTATCTTACACACACTTGGCACAATTTACATTTTACCACTGAAGAACCCGCAGCGGTTGAGTTGCTGCCTTACAGCGAATGCAGCGCCGGAGACCCGGGTTCGATCCCGACTACGGGTGCTGTCTGTACGTGACCTGCGTGGGTTTTTTTTCCGAGATTTTCGGTTTCCTCCCACACTCCAAAGACGTACAGGTTTGTTGGTTAATTGGCTTGGTAAATAGAAAAATTGTCCCTAGTGCTTGAAGGATAGTGTTAATGTGTGTGGATCGCCGGTCGGCGTGGAGCCGGTGAGCCGGTGTGCCGAAGGGCCTGTTTCCACGCTAAACTAAACTAAACCCGGGTGTCTGGCGTTTTAAGGCACCAACTTGACCGCTGTGCCACCATTCCACCTTTGTACTGGTTTGTCCGAGTTTGTCCGAGTTTGGCCTGGTTTGTCCCGGTTTGTCCCAGTTTGTCCCGGTTTGTCCCGGTTTGTTCTGGTTTGTCCCCGTTTGTCCCGGTTTGTCCTGGTTTGTCCTGGTTCGTGCTGGCAGGCACTGCCCATTAGCACGCAGATGAATTTAGCAGAAAGCTGATGTGGAATCATGCTGTAGCTGGCCATCGCACTTTACCAGATTGATTCCTGGGATGGCAGGACTTTCATATGAAGAAAGACTGGATAGACTCGGCTTGTACTCGCTGGAATTTAGAAGATTGAGGGGGGATCTTATAGAAACTTACAAAATTCTTAAGGGGTTGGACAGGCTAGATGCAGGAAGATTGTTCCCGATGTTGGGGAAGTCCAGAACAAGGGGTCACAGTTTAAGGATAAGGGAGAAGTCTTTTAGGACCGAGATGAGAATGTTTTTTTTCACACAGAGAGTGGTGAATCTGTGGAATTCTCTGCCACAGAAGGTAGTTGAGGCCAGTTCATTGGCTATATTTAAGAGGGAGTTAGATGTGGCCCTTGTGGCTAAAGGGATCAGAGGGTATGGAGAGAAGGCAGGTACGGGATACTGAGTTGGATGATCAGCCATGATCATATTGAATGGCGGTGCAGGCTCGAAGGGCCGAATGGCCTACTCCTGCACCTATTTTCTATGTTTCTATGTTTCTATGTTTACATGCAGAATATCCAGTGGAAGTAAAAGCAAGCCAGAAAATCCCCAAGCAGATAAAATATGGAATGAGTCATTCATGGCCATGGCATCGGACAATCAAGCATATCAAAGTAAGGTCAGTCTGCCACATTTCACTGTGATACTTTGAGTATCTGTTTTCTTTGCCTTGGCCCAGCTTGCCCTCCACGTTTGGCAGTCAGACAAGTTGTACGCTGATATGGCTGGCTGATTTATAGAGATGCAACAGCATGCTTCTCATGTGATATTGTTATATTCTGAGGGCCAGGACCATCTCCCCTGTGTTAAAGGATCGTTTACCGTGTTTTGGTACTCAGTAGTATTCAAGATAAAAACACCAGGGCAGCACGGTGGTGCAGCGGTAGAGTTGCTGCCTCACAGCGCCGGAGACCCGGGTTTGATCCCGACTACGGGCGCTGTCTGTACGGAATGTGTACGTTCTCCCCGTGACCGCATGGGCTTTCTCCGGGAATAAGGGGTAGGCCATTTAGAACTGAGATGAGGAAAAACTTTTTCAGTCAGAGAGTTGTGAATCTGTGGAATTCTCTGCCTCAGAAGGCAGTGGAGGCCAATTCTCTGAATGCATTCAAGAGAGAGCTGGATAGAGCTCTTAAGGATATGGGGAGAAGACAGGAACGGGGTACTGATTGAGAATGATCAGCCATGATCACGTTGAATGGCGGTGCTGGCTCGAAGGGCCGAATGGCCTCCTCTTGCACCTATTGTCTATTGTCTATTGTCTATTGTTCGATCCCGACTATGGGTGCTGTCAGTACGGAGTTTGTACGTTCTCCCCGTGACCACGTGGGTTTTATCCGAGATCTCCGATTTCCTCCCACGCTCCAAAGACGTACAGGTAAGTAGGTTAATTGGCTTGGTGCATGTGTAAATTGTCACTAGTGTGTGTAGGATAGTGTTAATGTGCGCGGATCGCTGGTCGGTGCGGACTCAGTGGGCTGAAGGGCTTGTTTCTGCGCTGTATCTCTAAACTAAAACTAAAACGAAACGAAACCAGAGATCCCGGAGAAAATCCACACGGTCACCGGGAGAAGGTACAAACTCCGTACAGACAGCACCCGTAGTCAGGATCGAACCCGGGTCTCTGGCACTGTGAGGCAGCAACTCTACCGCTGCGCCACCGTGCCAGCCCTGCAGATGAGCTGTGCACTTAGAGAACTCAGGCTAAGCATGCTGGAAAGCCCCGATCAAACTCCGCGATTGATTTCCCACTCCGTTTAATCATCTGGTGCGTAACAAGTATGTCGACTGTTATTGAATTTCTAGACCACCAACTTTACAATCGTAAACTCAGGAGGCTGCTTCATCATGAGATTAGTAAACTGTGCATTTATATCCGACCATTTCGGTCTGTTATATTTGATGTTGACTTACCAGATTAACACCAGATGTGTTTACAAAAAAAAAATCAAAGTTCTCCCAAATGCAAGACAAACCATCCACAGGGTGACTGAGAGCAGAGAATAACTTTCTGGTTAGGCAGCACAGTGGCTCAGCAGTAGAGATCGTATGATCATAAGATCATAAGTGATAGGAGCAGAATTTGGCCATTCGGCAAATCAAGTCTACTCCGCTATTCAATCATATTGATCCGCTGATCTATCTCCCCCCCTAACCCCATTCTCCTGCCTTCTCCCCACAACCTCTGACACCCGTACTAATCAAGAATCTATCTATCTCTGCCTTAAATATATCCACTGACTTGGCCTCCACAGCCTTCTGCGGCAAAGAATTCCACAGATCCGCCATCCTCTGACTAAAGAAATTCCTCCTCATCTCCTTCCTAAAAGAACCTCCTTTAATTCTGAGGCTGTGACCTCGAGTCCTGGACTCTCCCACAAGTGGAAACATCCTCTCCACATCCACTTTATCCAAGCCTTTCACTATTCTGTATGTTTCAATGAGGTCCCCCTACATTTTTCTAAACTCCAGCGAGTACAGGCCCAGTGCCGTCAAACGCTCTATATGGAGTTTGTACGTTCTCCCCGTGACCTGCGTGGGTTTTCTCCAGGAGCTCCGGTTTCCTCCCACACTCCAAAGATGATCAGATTTGTAGGTTGTGTAGGAAAGAAACTGCAGATGCTGGTATAAATTGAAGGTAGACAAAAAAGGCTGGAGTAACTCAGCGGGTCAGGCAGCATCTCTGGAGAGAAGGAATGGGCGACGTTTTTCCTTCCCTCCAGAGATGCTGCCTGACCCGTCAAGTTACTCCAGCATTTTGTTGTCTACCTCAGATTTGTAGGTTAATTGACTTGGTACAATTGTCAATTTCCCCTTTGTGTGTGTCGAATAGTGTTAGTGTGCGGGGATCGCTGGGCGGCGCGGACCCGGTGGGCCGAAAGGCCTGTTTCCGCGCTGCACCTCACATCTAAAAAAACTATCAATCCATAACGAATAAACCACTTTACATAACGCAAAAATGTTTTAACAAAAACAACGATCAAATCATAAACTTGGAAGAGCTCCATTGCACAGCCATTACTTTGCATCCAGGAATAATTCAACATCAAGGCAGTGATGTATCATGATGGGATTTTCAGTAACATTCAGTCATGATAAGTCAAAGCAAGTCAGAACAGTCAAAGCAACACACTGGAAGATGCGTTAGGCCCCTGAATATTGGACAGTTTGCATCCTTGACAGTCTTCTACAACACATTACAGGCAGCTTACTGATATTTTCTTGATGTGTGTAGAGATCTGTTGGGTGGACAGCTCGCCCTAGAAATAGACAACAAATGCTGGGGTAACTAAATGGGTCAGACAGCATCTCTGGAGGAAAGGAATGGGTGACGTTCTGGATTGAGACCCTTCTTCATCCTGGCATCCTGTTGAGTTTCACTATCCCACTATCAACTATCCCACAGCCAACAATGGACAATTGTGGGCTCCACCTTTCCTTAATTATCGTTGCTTTTTGTATGTCTCTCATTCGTTTGTTTTTTTACGTACCTTCTATCTGTCTCGTTTCCGCTTTCCCTGACTCAGTCTGAAGAAGGGTCTCGACCCAGAAACGTCACATGTTCCTTTTCTCCAGAGATGCCGTCTGAGCCGCTGAGATACTCCAGCTTTCTGTGTCTGTTCCCAATGAAAAGGAAGCCATTTTTAAGGATTCAGGTGAGAATTATAAACACTATTGGACAGAATGTTTGAAAAGGGTGGTAAGGGGGGTGCTTCCATTTCAACAGATGATCTGCTCGTCAGTTATAGACTGCTCAGGGGGAGAAATGATCATGATCATATTTTAGACTTTAGAGATGCAGCGCAGAAAGAGGCCCTTCGGCCCATCAAGTCCAGAGGGAAAAGGTGGGGTGAATTCTTTGTAGCTTAGTTACCTAAAATTGGAGAATTCAATGTTCATACCATTGGGTTGTAACATTAGACTTTCGACTTTCGAGACACAACATGGACAATAGACAATAGAAAATAGGTGCAGGAGAAGGCCATTCGGCCCTTCGAGCCAGCACCGCCATTCAATGTGATCATGGCTGATCATTCTCAATCAGTACCCTGTTCCTGCCTTCTCCCCATACCCCCTGACTCCGCTATCCTTAAGAGCTCTATCTAGCTCTCTCTTGAATGCATTCAGAGAATTGGCCTCCACTGCCTTCTGAAGCAGAGAATTCCACAGATTCACAACTCTCTGACTAAAAAAGATTTTCCTCATCTCTGTTCTAAATGACCTACCCCTTATTCTTAAACTGTGGCCCCTGGTTCTGGACTCCCCCAACATTGGGAACATGTTTCCTGCCTCTATCGTGTCCAACCCCTTAATAATTTTATACGTTTCGATAAGATCCCCTCTCATCCTTCTAAATTCCAGTGTATACAAACCTAGTCGCTCCAGTCTTTCAACATATGACAGTCCCGCCATTCCGGGAATTAACCTAGTAAACCTACGCTGCACGCCCTCAATAGCAAGAATATCCTTCCTCAAATTTGGAGACCAAAACTGCACACAGTACTCCAGGTGCGGTCTCACTAGGGCCCTGTACAACTGCAGAAGGACCTCTTTGCTCCTATACTCAACTCCTCTTGTTAGAAGGCCAACATTCCATTGGCTTTCTTCACCGCCTGCTGTACCTGCATGCTTCCTTTCAGTGACTGATGCACTAAGAAACCCAGATCACGTTGTACGTCCCCTTTTCCTAACTTGGAAACTTGACCTTCGGCCCATCGAGTCCGCGCCGACCATTAACGAGACAGTATACCACTAGATAGTACACTAACACTATCCTACATTCCAGGGGCAATTTACAATTTTGCTGAAGCCAATTAACCTACAAACCTGTATGACTTTGGAGTGTGGGAGGAAACCAGTGCACCCGGAGAAAACCCACGTTGTCACAGGGAGAACGTACAAACTCCGTACAGACATCACCTTTGGTCAGGGTCGAACCCGGGTCTCTGGCGCCGTGAGGCAGCAACTCTACCGCTGCATGGGGTGCCTAGAGAAGTTCAGTTTCAATCATAATTCCTCTGAGATACAAGACAAAGAAAGGTGTATGAGACACGCGGCTCTCTTCAGTACCAGCACACAATTAAAGTGTGAAGAGAATTACTTTTGGTTCAATTCTGTCACAAGTTGACAAAAATGAATTTAAATATATATCTGTTCAGTTCACTGTCATCTTTTATAGCCATAACTTATACGGAACGACTTCCAGATACCATTTGCAGTGCACTGAGCTTTTTGGAAAATATAGCTTCTCTCTTTTCAACCTCAGCTGAAGTTTCAAAATCCAATTTAATAACAGTTTATCACGGTAAATAAACAGGGTCCTCCAAGAGAACAAAAAATGTTAACCTCAGCAAATAACGCTGCCTTTAGTGCGACTATGTCCCTTGTGAGCAGTACAATCTCTTGTTGAACTGAAGAATGAATACTGCGCTCTACACAACTGCCCTCGTAGAGCCATCTATTTCTTTGTGACAGAACCAGATACAGTTTTTAAGTCTCACTTTGGAAAGTTTACTTTATATGGAGAGGGCGATTAAATCCAAACGTCGATGTCAGCAATTCTATTACAACTATTTGGACAGCTTGTAATTCAAGTTCCCCTTCTTGCTCCAATTAATATCAGCAGCACGACATAAATGCATTTGCAATAGGGAGCATTAACTAGATAACGATAACTATAGATTTTTGTTTTCGAAAGCATGTCTCAAAGTGCACTCAGTAATGCGAGTGAAATCTCCTGTCATTAGAGCCATACCACACAGATTTAGACTTGGGGCTTTAGGCTAGAGGTACAGCATAGAAACAGGCCCTTCAGCCCACAGAGCCCACACTGACCAATGATTACCCCGTACACTAACACTATCCTACACACTAGGGACAATTTACAATTTTTACCGAAGCTAAATGAACCAACAAACCTGTAGGTCTTTGGGGTGTAGGAGGAAACCAGAGCTCCCATGATTGTATGTTGAAGGGTGGCACGGTGGCATAGTGGTAGAGTTGCTGCCTTACTGCGCCAGAGGCCCGGGTTTGATCCCGACTACGGGTGCTGTCTGTACGGAGTTTGTACGTTCTCCCCGTGACCTGCGTGGGTTTTCTCCGGGTGCTCCGAATTCTTCCCACACTCCTAAGGTGTGCGGGTCTGTAGTTTAATTGGCTTTGGTTGAAACAAAATTGTAAGTCATCTTAAATTGGAAGCCATCAATTTTCATTCAAGGGCTACAGCATGGAAACAGGCCCAGCGTCCACACCGAACATCGATATAAGAAAATAACTGCAGATGCTGGTACAAATCGAAGGTATTTATTCACAAAATGCTGGAGTAACTCAGCAAGTCAGGCAGCATCTCGGGAGAGAAGGAATGGGCGACGTTTCGATCACCTGCTAGCACTAGTTCTATGTTATCCCACTTTCTCATCCACTCCCTACACAATAGGGGCAACTTGCAGTGGCAAATCAACCTACAAACTCGCACGTGTGTGGGAGGAAACCGGAGCACCCGGAGGAAACCCACACGGTCGCAGGTAGAACGCGCAAACTCCACACGCTGACAGAACCCGAGGCCAGGATCGAACCCGGGTCTCTGACACCGTGAGGCAGCAGCTCTACCCGCTGCACTGCTCTGCCGCCTGAGGGCGGCACGGTGGCGCAGCGGTAGAGTTGCTGCCTTACAGCGAATGCAGCGCCGGAGACTCAGGTTCGATCCTGACTGAGGTATCTAGGTTAATTGACTGGGTAAATGTAAAAATTGTCCCTAGTGTGTGTAGGATAGTGTTAGTGTGCGGGGATCGCTGGGCGGCACGGACTCGGTGGGTCGAAGGGCCTGTTTCCGCGCTGTATCTCTAAATCTAAAAAAAAATCTAAAAAATGAGGATACTTTGCTCAATTTTCTTTGTGTATGGGGATATTTTTAAGGCCAATAATATCTCCAACATAGATATAAAGTCTCAAGAGTGCGGAAACATAATCAATACTGCAATCCAAGAGAGGAAGAAAGTAATCCTCTCAGTTGAAATTGGGCTCGAGATATATAACACTCCGACCAATTACTTATACCTGCAAAAACAAACATAGGGTCATAGAGACATCCAACATGGAAACACGCCCATTGGCCCAACTCATGTATGCTGTCCAATTTGCACTATCTAAACTCATTTAATTTACCTGCATGTGGGCCATATCCTTCTAAATCTTTCCTATCCATGTACCTGTTCAAATGTCTTTTAATATACGAAGATAACTGCAGATGCTGGTACAAATCGAAGGTACTTATTCACAAAATGCTGGAGTAACTCAGCAGGTCAGGCAGCATCTCGGGAGAGAAGGAGTGGGTGACGTTTCGGGTCGAGACCCTTCTTCTGACCAAATATGGTCCATAAATTCAGAGGTCCATAGGTCACACGAGCAGCAACAGGCCATTCAGCCCATCGAGACTACTCTGCCATTCAATCGTGGCTGATCTATCTTTCCCTGCCCACTACATTCTCCTGCCTTCTCCCCATAACCGCTGACACCCGCACGAATCAAGACCCTGTCAATCTCCGCTCTAAAAATACCCAATGACTTGGGTAGACCCAGTTCCACAGATTCACCACTTATTGTTGTTATTGGACCTTGTGGTTATCGGAACTTGGTTATTGGACCTACCCCAATAATTATATCCTTTCCAGATGTGTAGGAAAGAAAACTGCAGATGCTGGTTTAAATCGAAGGTAGGCACAAAATGCTGGAGTAACTCAGCGGGTCAGGCAGCATCTCTGGAGAGAAGGAATGGGTGACGTTTCAGGTCGAGACCCTTCTTCAGACTGAAGAAGGGTCTCGACCTGAAACATCACCCATTCCTTCTCTCTGGAGATGCTGCCTGACCCGCTGAGCGACTCCAGCATTTTGTGTCTACATCCTTTCCAGAAATGAGTAAGAAATGTCTTTAGCCAGAGGGTGGTGAATCTGTGGAATTCATTGCCACAGAAAGCTATGGGAGGCCTAGTCAGTGGATATCTGTAAGGCGGTGATTGACAGATTTGTGATCCATACGGGTGTCAGGGGTTATGGGGGGAGGGCAGAAGAAAGGGAAAGATAGCGCATGGGTAGCGCAGCGGTAGAGTTGCTGCTTTACAGCGAATGCAGCGCCGGAGACTCAGGTTCGATCCTGACTACGGGTGCTGCACTGTAAGGAGTTTGTACGTTCTCCCCGTGACCTGCGTAGGTTTCCTCCGAGATCTTCGGTTTCCTCCTACACTCCAAAGACGTACAGGTATGTAGGTTAATTGGCTGGGTAAATGTTTAAAAAAATTTTTTTTTGTCCCTAGTGGGTGTAGGATGGTGTTAATGTGTGGGGATCGCTGGGCGGTGCGGACTTGGTGGGCCGAAAAGGCCTGTTTCCGCGCTGTATATATATGATATGATATGATATGATATGATAATTATATCAGCCTTGATTGAATGAATGGCTGAGTAGACTTGATGGGCCGAAGGGCTCAATTCTGCTCCGGTAACATGAATTTATGAACTTATGAAATCAACGGTGCAAGGTAATCCTTGTGCCTTTAGGGATAACAAAAGTCAAAGCCCAGGGTGCACCATCAAACAAGCCTGTCCTGTTCACTAGTGATTATATTGCGGCATTGAAGACCACTTGCTACACTGCAACGATGGAGAGCTTCCCAAGGGATGGGCTTGTCTGTGCATTGACCAGTGCAAAGGTTTATTCCAAATAATTCAGTGCGAGTGAGTTTACGTTTCAGTAAATGGGTGTGTTAGCCAATGGAGATAAGTTCATAAGTGATAGGAACAGAATTAGGCCACTCGGCCCATCAAGTCCGCTCCACCATTCAATCATGGCCGATCCATCTTTCCCTCTCAACCCCATTCTCCTGCCTTCTCCCCATAACCCCTGACACACCTATTAATCAAGGATCTATCAATCTCCGCCTTAAAAATATCCATTGGCTTGGCCTCCACAGCCTTCTGCAGCAATGAATTCCACAGATTCACCACCCTCTGACTAAAGAACTCCCCCATCATCTCTTTCCTAATGGAACGCCCTTTAATTCTGGTCCCGGATTCTCCCACCAGTGATAACATCCTCTCCACATCCATTCTCCCCGTGCCTTGCACTATTCCACTGCGACAGCATTAAATGAACAATCATCTACATCCACCTCAAATGGTCATTGCTGAGCATAGCTACTGGACTCGAGTGCAGGCTAACATGATTTCACAGTGAGAAAAGAAAGAATATCCCTGCATTACTTACCTGTGAGAGTTGCAAAGGAACTCATCCCCAAACACCAAAGTAAATTCAAAACAGCCCCGTGATATAGACGACAAACGAAGGGTTGTAGTAATGCAGCAGTTCGCATGTTGAATACCAGACTGAAGATTAAGCTGGATGCTTGTGTTAAACCTCGTTCTGTGAGAGTTGACGGACCTGTGAAGTGGTTTACGCAGAAAATAACACAACGTGCATGATCTAAGTTGACAAAATGAAAAACAGCTGAATCAAGATCTTAAGATGCAGGTTTTAATTGTTAACAAGCACATCAAGATGAAGATCAATGCAGCAATGTACAATTCTTTATAACAGCAAAGAGAGTTAAAACTTTCAGTGGTGTACCTTTAAAGCAAAACACATTTTAGTTGGGGTACTTCAGTTTAGTTGAATTGAGTTGAGGTTAGTTTAGTTGAGTTGAGTTTTTTAGATTTAGATTTAGATTTTAGAGATACAGCGCGGAAACAAGCCCTTCGGCCCACCGAGTCCGCGCCGCCCAGCGATCCCCGCACACGAACACTATCCGACACACACTAGGGACAATTTTTACATTTTACCCAGTCACTTAACCTACAAACCTGTACGTCTTTGGAGTATGGGAGGAAACCGAAGATATCGGAGAAAACCCACGCAGGTCACGGTGAGAACGTACAAACTCCGTACAGACGGCGCCCGTAGTCAGGATCAAACCCGAGTCTCCGGCGCTGCATTCGCTGTAAGGCAGCAACTCTACCGCTGCGCCACCGTGCCGCCCGAGTTGAGTTGAACTGAGTTGAGTTTAGGTTGGTTTGGTTTAGTTTAGTTTAGTTTAGTTTAGTTGAGTTTAGATTATTTTAGGTTGGTTTGGTTTGGTTTGGTTTGAACTCTGATACCTCTGAAACCTGAAAACATGCCTGCATTGAGATCACCCATGGAAATAATGCAACATTATGCACATTTTGTATGAGATTTGGCAATGGTACTCTTTCCACATCATCACTGATTGAAGTGAGATGGACATTGGACAGAGCCTAAAGCAAAACAGCCTATCCATGTTACACATATGGTATAGCAATGTGGTAAACCACTCCTTGATCACCAGGACACTTGCCTGCATTGAGATTACTAAAGTCAGGAAGGAACTGCAGATGCTGGTTTAAACTGAAGATAGACACAAAATGCAGGAGTAACTCAGTGGGACAGGCAGCATCTCTTGAGAGAAGGAATGGGTGACGTTTCGGGTCGAGGCCCTTCTTCAGACTGATGTCAGGGGAGTGGAAGATACATAGATAAGGAAGTGTTAGGTGTGAAAATAGGACAAAGGGAATGGAGATGTAGGAAAATGCAGAATAGATAACTCCAAACTAACAATGATCTATTCAGCAATCACCCTGTACTCCAGCACTATGCTACATGTTAGGGACACTTTTCCAATTTTGCAGAAGCCAATTAATCTACAAACCCGAAGGTATTTATTCACAAAATGCTGGAGTAACTCAGCAGGTCAGGCAGCATCTCGGGAGAGAAGGAATGGGTGACGTTTCGGGTCGAGACCCTTCTTCAGACTGAGAATCAAGGGAGAGGGAATCAATGGAAGGGTAAGATGTGGAAACCACAGATAAAAATGAATGCTCATAATGGAAATGTAGAATGGTTCATTGTTAGCTGTTCATTGCTAAACATCACCCATCCTTTTCTCTCAGAGATGCTGCCTGACCCGTCGAGTTACTCCGGCATTTTGTGTCCATCTTCCTTAAACTGTTTAAGCAGCTTTTAGGACCACGATAAAGCTTGGAAACCGACAGCAAGGAACAAAGTGAGGACCGGCACTTTATTTGCCTACAGAAAAACGCAAACTGCTCCCTCTGCAGTTTATTGCAGGTTTCCTTTGAGGACAATACCTGCTTTTTTAAGTTGGGCATGAATCGGCAGTGTGAAGTTACACGCGTTGTGCAGTTAGGAGAAAGCAGAGATCTGCACAAGTGCGCAGGAACACAAACAGAAAGAGTTCCAACGATTGGCGGCAGCTTTGAAGTTAGAAGCAGCTCGGCACTTATCATATCATATCATATCATATATATACAGCCGGAAACAGGCCTTTTCGGCCCACCAAGTCCGTGCCGCCCAGTGATCCCCGTACATTAACACTATCCTACACCCACTAGGGACAATTTTTACATTTACCCAGCCAATTAACCTACATACTTCTGTCGAGCTTCCTGCTTTTTTTTCAGTTTCAATTGGCAAAGAAAAGCGCACTCAGATTTTGCACTCTTACATTACAGGTGGGTTCATACCCAAACCAATCTCCAAACTCCGACTACTCTGAGCTGCAGCATGACTCTGCAATCAATCTACGACTGAAACCATTTGCGGCATTACTCTCCCTGGGGAAGATGGACGCAAAATGCTGGAGTAACTCAGCGGCACAGGCAGCATCTCTGGAGAGAAGGAATGGGTGACATCTCCAGTGTGAAGAAGGGTCTCGACCTGAAACGTCACCCATTCCTTCTCTCCAGAGACGCTGCCTGACCCGCTGAGTTACTCCAGCATTTTGTGTCTATCTTCGGTTTAAACCAGCATCTGCAGTTCAGTTCCTTCCGTCAAACTGTCCCAGGGTAATGCCACTTCAAGCCGTAAGAGAGTGTTAAAGCACAATATACCCTGCCAGGTGCTACACAGAAGAGGCTGGTGAGGAACGTAAGTTAATGAACTATTCTGTGTCATTTTTGTTCTGCCCCTGTTTAACATGGCTTTGCTGCACTGTTCAGATAGACTGTAATGACCTCTGGCAGGCAGTCAGTTGAACATTGAGCCTCAGTAATCCTTTGATCTCAGCTTAGCTAAATGACAGGCTCTTTGAAGGTCAAGGAGCGTTTTATGAGCTAATTTAGTAACATGCCATGTCAGATAATGCCAGTGCCTGGGTAGGGCATTGTCTTATATTGGAAAGACAATTAAAACTTGCTTTAGAATTTTTTTCAATTAAAAGAAAAAATTGGCTGAAAATTGGCAGCAATAGAGTTGCTGCCTCACAGTGCCAGTGACCCGGGTTCCATCCTGACCACGGGTGCTGTCTGTGCGGTATTTGTACGTTCTCCCCGTGACCGCGTGGGTTTTCTCCGGGTGCTCCTGTTTCCCCCCACACTCCGAAGACGTGCAGGTTTGTAGGCTAAATGGCTTTGGTAAAATGGTCAAATTGTCCCTCGTGTGTAGGATAGTGGTTAGTGTAAGGGGTGATCGTGGTCGGTACGGACCCGGTGGGCCGAAGGGCCTGTTTCCGCACTGTATCTCTAAAGTCTAAAGGAAAGCAGTCATAATGTGTCAGTCCCTCTATGAATCGTGCAAGAAACCTTCCACTGCATCAACAGCAAAATAGAAAGGGTGGTCTGTAATTTTGGACTCTGGAGGGCTGAGACAGATATGATGACAAGACAAGCAGAAAGATTCACTGCTTAGAGCGATATAAAGTTGTTTAGTTGTAGTTTAGTTCAGTGTTACAGCTGGGGTCGCCAACTTCCTCACTCCCAAATACGGGACAAGTTGACGTCACCGCCCCGCGCCCCACGTGACCTCACCCAGCCAGCGGCCACGTGCTCCCGCTCCACCAATGGCGGCCGCCCGGCCTGGGCGTACAGGTTTGTAGGTTGATTGGCTTGGTAAATGTAAAAATTGTCCCTAGTGGGTGTCGGATAGTGTTAGTGTGCGGGGATCGCTGGGCGGCGTGGACCCGGTGGGACGAAGAGAAACGTATAAGATTATTAAGGGGTTGGACACGTTAGAGGCAGGAAACATGTTCCCAATGTTGGGGGAGTCCAGAACCAGGGGCCACAGTTTAAGAATAAGGGGTAGACCATTTAGAACTGAGATGAGGAAAAACTTTTTCCGTCAGAGAGTTGTGAATCTGTGGAATTCTCTGCCTCAGAAGGCAGTGGAGGCCAATTCTCTGAATGCATTCAAGAGAGAGCTAGATAGAGCTCTTAAGGATAGCGGAGTCAGGGGGTATGGGGAGAAGGCAGGAATGGGGTACTGATTGAGAATGATCAGCCATGATCAAATTGAATGGCGGTGCTGGCTCGAAGGGCCGAATGGCCTCCTCCTGCACCTATTGTCTATTGTCTATTGTCTATTTCCGCGCTGTATCTCTAAACTAAACTAAACTAAACTAAACTAAACTAAAAGACTTACAAACTTTTATACTCTGTCTCCCATCTAAAAAAGGCAAGCATGTACTATGCCTTATTTATGATCTATCCACTTGTGTGGGAAAATAACTGCAGATGCTGGTACAAATCGAAGGTATCCACTTGTGTTTCTACTTTTATAGCTCTGTACTTGCACTCCATGTTTCCTCTTTAACCATGAGTCCAAGGGTCCTGTACACATCAATGCTTCTCTGGGATGCTGCCATTTACTGCATACTTTCCTCGAATCATTTCAAGGAATCATTCCAGCAATATTCCTGGAATCACTTCCATGAATATGACTTCCCCAAAAGGCGTTATCTCACATTTGAGATCGACGCAAAAAGCTGGAGTAACTCAACGGGTCAGGCAGCATCTCCGGAGGGAAGGAATGGGTGACGTTTCAGGTCGAGACCCGTGATCACCATCACATCTATCTGGATGAAACTCCATTTGCCATTCCTCTGTCCAAATTTCCAATGGGTTTATAATCCTACTTAATCTTCTGACAACAATTGAAAGAATTCTGTTGTAAACAGAATTGCAAAAATAAGACGTAAAGGCTTTTGCGATTATGCTCGTTCTAATGTTTCCTCCAAGAATAATCAGATCCATTAAAGATGAGACAATAATAAACTTCTATCAAGACACTAGAGGCAGTAATGTGTGAAAAACAATAGAGGCAGTAATGCGTGAATAACGCATCTCTGTTTCAATTGCATTCACGTTTTCATGTGCAATAATTTTCAAAAATTGGGACAATAGGAAATGGCTTAACTAACTTGTCAATACATCCAGACAAAACCACTGTCCAAGCCTAACATGCACAAACGCAGACTAATGACGTGGGGCTGGGCTCACAGACAATTAGTTAACTCTGTTCTCAGACCTGCCTAAGGTGGTGCAATCAGTTGATGGGGGAGCTCCCCTTCAGAATTAGTGATATAGCTCATCGTGAAAGAACACTGAGGGGCGATTGATGCCGAGAGGCTTTGAAAAGCTTACAAGGCTCAAAACTGCCCGTGATTTGTTCCACAAAGCTTGAAATATGGAGAAAGAAGTGATCTCATGGTGAAACAGCAAAACCGCCACTGAGAATGTAGGAAGGAACTGTTTAAACTGAAGATCGACACAAAATGCTGGAGTAACTCAGCGGGGCAGTCAGCATCTCTGGGGTGAAGGGATGGGTGACGATTCGGGTCGAGACCCTTCTTCAGACTTTGTTCTTGAGGAAGGATGTGTTGGCTCTGAGGAAGGTCCAGTGGAGAATGATCCTGAGGGTGATTGGGTTAATAATGTATGAGGAGTGTTTGAAGGCTCGGGGCCTGTACTCGCTGGAGTTTAGAAAGATGAGGGGGGGCCTTATTGAAACCTCTTGGATAATGAAAGGCCTTGATCAAGTAGACATGGAAAGGGTGTTTCCACCAGTGGGAGAGTCTAGACCAGAGGTCAGAGTCTCGGAACAAAAGGACTTACCTTCAGAATGCAGATGAGGAGGAATCTCTCTACCCAGAGGGTGGTGAATCTGTGGAATTCATTGCCACAGACAGCTGTCATTGGGAATTGTTAAAGTGGAGATTGACAGGTTTTTGATTAGTACGGGTGTCAAAGGTTATGGGGAGAAGGCTGGAGAATGGGGTTGAGAGGGAAAGATAGATCAGCCATGATTGAAAGTTACTTCAAATTAGAGAATTCAACCTTTATACGGTTGGGTTGTAAGCTAAATAAGGACTCTAATATGCATCAGAAATACAATGACCCACACAGGATCTATTCTCCGGGAAACAAATATTATCAGACCATGCTGTAGGAAATTAGCTGTTGTCTTGTTGAGTGCTATTGTCTGTGACTCATTTTCACCTAGGCCACAGCTAACGATGGCTTGTATCATCGCTACATTTTTACATATCTTTCATTCATTTGTTCTATATCTCTCTACATTGCCGTCAATATCTCCTGTTTCTCTTTACCTTGACTCTCAATCTGAAGAAGGGTCTCGACCCGAAACGTCACCCATTCCTTTTCTCCAGAGTTGCTGCTTGACCCGCTGAGTTACTGCAGCTTCTTGTGTCTACCCTCTGTTGCCTGTTCCTATCTCTACACTGGCTTTGCTGTTGCTTAGAAACTTAGAAACATAGAAAATAGGTGCAGGAGGAGGCCATTTGGCCCATCGAGCCAGCACCGCCATTCATTGTGATCATGGATGATCATCCACAATCTGTAACCCGTGCCTGCCTTCTCCCCAAATCCCTTGATTCCACTAGCCCCTAGAGCTCTAACTAACTCTCTTTTAAATTCATCCAGTAAATTGACCTCCAATGCCTTCTGTGGCAGAGAATTCCACAAATTCACAACTCTCTGGGTGAGAAAGTTTCTTCTCACCTTGGCTTCTGTTGAGTTAGAAAATAACTGCAGATGCTGGTACAAATCGACCCTTAACGGTCTCAACCCAAAACGTCACCCATTCCTTCTCTCCCGAGATGCTGCCTGACCTGCTGAGTTACTCCAGCATTTTGTGAATAAATATAATCGGCTTCTGTTGATATCACGGGGGGGGGAGTGACTAGATGCAGTTAAATCTCCCTCTCCCTCTGGTGTCGAAAGTTCCATGTCTTTAGCTGATTTTTAGCTCACGTCCTGAAGTTGACAAGTTCAAATGTAACAATAGCATGACACAAGATGTTTACTCAGAGTATTTTCACATAACTTCTATGTCTCCCCCTTGTCTATAAAAGCTGATAACATTGTGATTGAAATGTGCATAATAAAGTCTTTAAGAATCCACAATGGCAGTTGTTTCTAAAATTAAACAATGCAAGATCCGTCCCGTTATCAGTGATTAAATGAATGCATCAAATATTCCTTCCAAAGAAAACTATTGTGGCTCTTGCATAAACATATCATGTATCCTCCCTGCAAGAGCGTAGCGGTTAAACAAGTAGACACAAAAAGCTGGAGTAACTCAACGGGACGGGCAGCATCTCTGGAGAGAAGGAATGGGTGACAAGAGTCACAGATATATAGGGACAGATTTAGATTCAGCAACAGCTTATGAGGAACAGATAAGATACTTATAGAAGCGGCACGGTGGCGCAGCGGTAGAGTTGCTGCCTTACAGCGAATGCAGCGCCGGAGACTCAGGTTCGATCCTGACTACGGGCGCCGTCTGTACGGAGTTTGTACGTTCTCCCCGTGACCTGCGTGGGTTTTCTCCGAGATCTTCGGTTTCCTCCCACACTCCAAAGACGTACAGGTATGTAGGTTAATTGACTGGGTAAATGTAAAAATTGTCCCTAGTGTGTGTAGGATAGTGTTAATGTGCGGGGATCATTGGGCGGCGCGGACCCGGTGGGCCGAAGGGCCTGTTTCCGCGCTGTATCTCTAAATCTAAATCTAAAATCATCGAGACATAGAAAATAGGTGCAGGAGTAGGCCATTTGGCCCTTTGAGCCAGCACCGCCATTCATTGTGATCGTGGCTGATCATCTACAATCTAATTTATCTAATATGAATCCAAGTGCTTATGTATAGTGGTACTTGTACTGAACTGAACAATGTACACCAATCAGCCAAAACATTATGACCTGATGAGCCAAAACATTATGACCACCTGCCTAATATGTTGTTGGTCCTCCGTGTGCAGCCCCATACGCAGCAGGGTGCGATGCACTGTGTATTGTGACACATTCTTCCTGAGACCCTTCTTCAGACTAGTTAGGGAAAAGGGAAACGAGAGATATAGATGATTATGTAGAGAGCTAAAGAACAAAGAATGAAAGACAAGCCAAAGGGTAATGATGAGAAAGGAAACAAGCCATTGTTAGTTGTTTGTTGGGTGAAAACAAGAAGCTGGTGTGACTTGGGTGGGGGAGAGATGGAGAGAGAGGGAATGCCAGGGTTACTTGAAGTTAGAGAAATCATTATAAATATCACTAGGCTGGAAGCCGCCATTTTCTCATCCACTCCCAATACACTCAGGGCAATTTTACAGCGGCCAATTAACTTACAAAAACCCACACACCTCTGGGATGTGTTGTAAATCGGAGCACCCGGAAGGAAGCAATCCACGTGGTCTCGGAGAGAACTTGCAAGGTCCACGAGGATTGCATCCGAGGCCAGGGTCTCTGCCGCTACAAGAAAGATTTAGAAAAAAACGTCCCTTTATTAAAATGCACTTTCCAGAAGTAGTTCCACAACTAGTCCAGCACACAAGTGTGTGGGTTTTTGTAAGTTAACTCGCTGGAATTTAGAAGATTGAGGGGGGATCTTACAAAATTCTTAAGGGGTTGGACAGGCTGGATGCGGGAAGATTGTTCCCGATGTTGGGGAAGTCCAGAACAAGGGGTCACAGTTTAAGGATAAGGGGGAAGTCTTTTAGGACTGAGATGAGAAAGTTTTTTTTTCACACAGAGAGTGGTGAATCTGTGGAATTCCCTGCCACAGAAGGTAATTGAGGCCGGTTCATTGGTTATATTTAACAGGGAGTTAGATGTGGCCCTTGTGGCTAAAGGGATCAGGGGGTATGGAGAGAAGGCAGGAACGGGATACTGAGTTGGATGATCAGCCATGATCATATTGAATGGCGGTGCAGGCTCGAAGGGCCGAATGGCCTACTACTGCACCTATTTTCTATGTTTCTATGTTTCTATTTTTCAGTATTGGCTTACGAATGGTCTAAATGTAATCTGGAGATGTGATACCTGCATCTTATAGAGTGGAAAGCAAGCAGAAGTTCAACTGTGAGAGGAGAAAAAAGGATGGAAGGAAAGTCAAGGGAATGGGTCTGACAAGAGTTTAAAAAAATGAACAAGACAGTGGTCTGTTTTATTATCTTTAGAAGTGTATCTCGGTTGAAAATACTCCATCACATTCTGGCGGATATTAACACATTTTTATTTTATGACTCAATGATGAACGATCACTACATGAAAATATATGTTTTAGACTTGGATTCTGCCTTGTGAGAATGATACAAGTGGATTATCATCATCTTTCATTTTCCAGTTGCAGGAGTGAATGTGAAAATTATTAATAATCAATTCTCAATTTTTCTACTTCCATGATGACAAAGGAAACAAGCCATTGTTAGTTGTTTGTTGGGTGAAAACAAGAAGCTGGTGTGACTTGGGTGGGGGGGGGATGGAGAGAGAGAGAATGCAGGGCTACAGTTGCTGCCTTACAGCGCCAGTGATCCAGATTTGATCCCGACTGCGGGTGTTGTCTGTATGGAGTTTGTACGTTCTCCCTGTGTGGAATTTCTCCGGGTGCTGCCGTTTCCTCCCACACTCCAAAGATGTACATGTTTGTAGATTAATTGTCCCTAGTGTGTGTAGGATACACTGCCTCAGAAGGCAGTGGAGGCCAAGTCTCTGAATGCATTCAAGAGAGAGCTAGATAGAGCTCTTAAGGATAGCGGAGTCAGGGGGAATGGGGGGAGGGCAGGAACGGGGTACTGATTGAGAATGATCAGCCATGATCACATTGAATGGTGGTGCTGGCTCGAAGGGCCGAATGGCCTACTCCTGCACCTATTGTCTATTGATAGTTTAATGTGCAGGGATCGCTGGTCGGCTCGGACTTGGTGGGCTGAAGGGCCTGTTTCCGTGCTGTATCTCTGAACTAAACCAAACTAATCCCAGGGGTCAGGCAGCATCTATGGAGGGAATAGACAGGCAACATTTTGGTTTGGGGAGGATCGACACAAAAAGCTGGAGCAACTCAGCGGGACAGGCAGCATCTCTGGAGAGAAGGAATGGGTCTCTCCTTCTCCAGTCGAGACCCTGGTCCTTTTTCAGGCTGATGACCTCTATTGAGGGATAACTGTTACTCTACACTAAACAACACTACACTACTCTATAAACCCAACTTGTAGGCCAAAGAATCCAATACTGAGCTTGACATAAATAGGAAAACCCCAATGACAAACCATCAGGGAATATTAGCCAAGACAATCTATATACTAAAACTCTCGTTTGTTTGTTCCTGAACTACAGCCAAAACGGTACACGATAACGCGACAATTGTAGGCCCACCTTACTCACCGTCGTCCCTTTGGTGCTAATGGAAGAAGTTTCATTGAAATCGGTGTTATACAATACAATACAATACAATACAATATATCTTTATTGTCATTGTACAGGGGTACAACGAGATTGGGAATGCGCCTCCCATACGATGCAATAATTTAGTTAGTTTAAACAACAACAACCCAACGAAACAAATTGTAACAATTTTAAGACAGAATAAAGTGCAAGTAGATCTGTGCCGGTTCACTGTGCGATGTGACCATTCGGCTCAGCAGGACCGGTTCATAGCAGCTATGGCCCTGGGGATGAAGCTGTTCCTGAGTCTGGAGGTGCGGGCGTAGAAGGCCTTGTATCATCTGCCCGATGGTAGAAGTTCGAACAGACTGTTGCAGGGGTGTGAAGAGTCTTTGTGGATGCTGGTGGCTTTTCTGAGGCATCGTGTGTTGTAGATGCCCTCCAAGTTCCAATGGTCCTCTGAGCTCTATGGACTATATTTTTAAAGTTATATTTTAAAAGTTATTCACATTTTAAAGTTTAAATGATAGCGGAGTCAGGGGGTATGGGGAAAGGGCAGGAACAGGGTACTGATTGAGAATGATCAGCCATGATCACATTGAATGGCGGTGCTGGCTCGAAGGGCCGAATGGCCTCCTCCTGCACCTATTGTTTATTGTCTATTGTCTTAATCTATCTCCTAGGGAGGGAAGGTGGGGAGTGGGGGAGAGGAGAGGGTGCTGCACCAATGCAGGAGAGGTTTGGGCCCAACGGGTCCACTTGGTCTAATTATTAATTAATGGATTCCTACAGATGATGGAAATGGTGCAAACACCTCTCAACTTTGCTTCACTGGCATTCACACGAAACGTATTTAACATTTTAACTTGAATAACCTGGCACTGGCACTGGTCTGCTGATGCATTGTAGAATAAATCACCATTTCATAGAATTCAGGAGTTAATCCACATCCTTACAAACGGCTGCTGGAGATGCCATCTGATTGATAACTTTACAAAATGATAAAATGTGACCAAATTCCACCCCGGTTATTATTGTGAAAAGGTTCAAACGCAGAAGGAGCATTTTTCTGCAGTTTAATACCGTCATTATAGTACATTACAGCTTTGATTTGTTAAAATTGGTCTCTTTCTGAATTTGCAGTTACTGTGTACTTAAGTAGGTCACAGGAAAAGGTTCAAAGGGAAGGATTTAGGTCATGATGATTTGCGATACGGAGATTCATGCCATCGCCATTCATTTCCACTTCCAAACAGGGATGTCCCCAACTGCAAAGTCATTTTCAACCAAGGATCTGTCCCCATTAGTTTGAAGGCGCAGGAAGGAACTGCAGATGCTGTTTTAAAACGAAGACAGGCACGAAAAGCTGGAGTAACACAGCGGGTCAGACAGCATCTCTGGAGAGAAGCAATAGGTCGAGACCCTTCGTCAGACTGAGAGTCCGGGGGAAGGGAAACGAGAGATATAGACGGTGATGTAGAGAGATATGGAACAAATAAATGAAAGACGTGCAAAACGAGTACCAATTATAAAGGAACAGGTCATTTCAAGCAGTGGGCTAGGTGAAAAGGAGTTACAGACAATGAGACTCAACAAGACGACTTTGAAACTAGTTCAAGGACTTGGGTGGGGGAGGGACGGAGAGAGAGGGAATGCAAGGATTACTTGAAGTTAGATAAATCAATATTTATACCGCTGGGTTGTAAGTAAGCTGCCCATCAATTTGAACATACCTACTGTATCTGTGTTCAATGTCAACCCTTAGTTTAATGCCGTCGATCTACTGTGTCTAAAATATAAAGAGGCAAAGTTCTGAAAGGATAGGTCAGTCTTGTTTACTTCTGACATTGACATCTTATAATATCTCACCTGCTCAGTTCTCTGGACAGTGACACGAATCTCAATCTTTGTCATGAGAGGAATAGGCCAGGTAGGAGCACAGAGTCTCTTGCCCAGAGTAGGTGAATCGAGGACCAGAGGACATACGTTTAAGCTGAAGGGGAAAAGATTTAATAGGAATCTGAGGGGTAACTTTTTCACACCAAGGGTGGTGGGTGTATGGAACGAGCTGCCAGAGGAGGTAGTTGAGGCTGGGACTATCCCAATGTTTAAGAAACAGTTAGACAGGTCCATGGATAGGACAGGTTTGGAAGGATATGGACCAAATGCTGGCAGGTGGGACTAGTGTAGCTGGGACATGTTGGTCGGTGTGGGCAAGTTGGGCCGAAGGGCCTGCTTCCACGCTGTATCATTTTATGACTCTATGACTAAGTGAGTGAGATGATAACTGAATCATGGTTGATACCATGAATTAATTAACATAGCTTCATAAATACAGTGAACATTTCTCAGCTGGATTTAACTAATTCATCAAGCCTTGTTTCGGGGCTTGGAAAACAGTCTTAAATATGTTGAATAAATCTCCCCTCAGATACATTCTCCAAGTATATTGTTGGATTCCAAGTCTAACCATCCAAGCCGGTCTAACTTAATCCAACATATGGAACAGGAAACAAGACACAATGTCCAACCAATCTCACGCCCACCTTACACTGTGTTGCGCACTTTTCAATTACCAATGAAGAGTGATGGATTAAAACCATCAGCATTTTTTACCGCACAGTGGCGCAGCGGTAGAGTTGCTGCCTCACAGCGCCAGAGACCCGGGTTCCATCCTGACCACGGGTGCTGTCCGTAGGAGGTTTGTACGTTCTCCCTGTGACCGCGTGGGTTTTCTCCGGGTGCTCCGGTTTCCTCCCACATCCCAAAGACGTGCAGGTTTGTGGGTTAATTGGCTTCTGTGAAATTGACCATTGTGTGTAGGATGCGAAGGTGGGATAACATAGAAACAGAGTGAAGATAGACACTAACAGCTGGAGTAACTCAGTGGATCAGACAGCATCTCTAGAGAAAAGGAATAGGTGGCGTTTCAGGTCAAGACCCTTCTTCAGAACTAGTGTGAATGGGTGATCGATGGTTGACATGGACACAATAGACAATAGACAATAGGCGCAGGAGGAGGCCATTTGGCCCTTCGAACCAGCATCGCCATTCAAGGTGATCATGGCTGATCATCCACAATCAATATCCCATTCCTGCCCTCTCCCCATACCCCCTGACTCCGCTATCATTAAGAGCTCAATCTAACTCTCTCTTGAAAGCATCCAGAGAATTGGCCTCCACTGCCTTCTGAGGCAGAGAATTCTTGGTGGACTGAAGGGCCATGTCTCTGAACTCTAAACTCTAATCTGACTGAGTACTTGGTATGAATCTCTACCTCTACTTCTAAGTGGTTAACAAGCGTACACAGTAACTCAAAGCACCAATATTTTTCTATTGATAATCTTGATATTGAATAAGCACTGCCTGCCCATATTAAACATGATTGCCACTTATTAGCACCCAATTCACAACTGGTAATAAAGATTTGAATTGATATCATTGCATTCACCAATCCACCCCACCAATCATACTTCCCACATATCTGAAGTTACAAACTATTTATATATTTGGGAACATATTTTTACCAGGAAATAAATCAATTCTAGTCATGTCTAGGCCTGAATAAAAATGAGAATATCTTATCTGAATTTTTAAATAATGCTATGTCATTGATGCAGAAATTATATTCTGGTATTATGCCAATACCTCGTATGTTCCAAACTCAAGTGCTAAACTCTACAGCAAATTACAAAATGCTGGGGGAACTCAGCGGGTGAGAGGGCATCTCAGAAGGACATGGATAGGCCATATTTTGGGTCAGGACCCTTCTTCAGACTTTGAGGAAGGGTCCCAACCTGAAGCATCACCTTCCATATCATCCAGAGATGCTGCCTGACCTGCTGAGTTTAGTTTAGTTTAGAGATATAACATGGAAATAGGCCCTTCGGCCTACCGAGTCTGTGCCCACACACTAATGCTATCCTGCAAACACTAGGAACACTTTACAATTATACCAAGCCAAATAGCCTACAAATCTGTACATCTTTGTAGTGTCTACCACACTACCGGAGAAAAGCCACGCAGTTCACGGGGAGAATGTATAAACTCCATACAGACAGCACAGGTAGTCAGGATCGAACCAGGGTCTCTTGCGCTGTACGGCAGCAACTCTACCGCTGTACCACCGCGCTGCCCCACCAAGAGGGCTCCTCCAGCACTTTGCATTTTTCTCACGAATCTGACATCTACAGCTCCTCGACTCTGCTAAACTCTGGGCTTTTTGCACATAGACGCCTTGACTCCAACCCATTATGAAGTGTGCACTTCTCATTGAAGTGACTATCCATCTCTGGAAAGGTCACCAGAGCAACAAACTTTCTTCTCATCTTCTCCGTAAGCATGCTTTTTTTTTGCTCCCAGATTGTAAGATATTCATTTTCTTTATGCATTAAGTCTTTGGTCCTCACAGAAAAACAAAAGATAATGCATCAAAGGAAACAGTGAGATCAGTAGATATGGTGCCCAAAGATGACTTTGCCAAAATCAATAAAAAGGACCAGCATTTGGCAGGGAAATACAACCCCTGCTGAACTTATACACGAGGAATCAACTAGAAGTGAAAGATCTGAAAGAGGAATCAACTAGAAGTGAAAGATCTGAAATATAACAAGTAACTACATTAAAAGAAAAGCTACAACTATATGTATCCTTCTAAACGTCGGCTGCAAACTACAAGGCTTGGTACTTGCAGTCAAATAAAAATAATTCCGGGAAATTAGCCAAATCATAAATTGAAAGTCCCTGAACTACAAATGCAGATGTCCATGAGATAGGAGTTGGGACGGTCACATTCGAGACTGTATCTATGGTACAATGGGCAGACCAGAACCAAAGATACTAGAGAAACAAGATGGACCACTCCATTGAAATCGCCGATACTGAAGTGTAGTATGCAAAAGAGCGGAACGGCCACCATTTTAGTAAGCAAAACTTGCCGTTCGCTCTGCCTCTCGCAGTGTAATCAGTGTATTGGGGGAACAGTATGTGTGATGACACCATAAAAATGCAGAATATATCCCATTTATCAATTCACAGATTTTTGTTATTTTTCTCTTTAAATGTTTCTGCAAGTTTCTGCCTACTAAAATGGCGCCGTGACATGCTACGGTTTTTAGGGTCGAGTGGCCTATCTTGTTCTTCTAGTATCTTTGATCAGAACTAGTCATCCATTGGAGAAGTTTAATTTTATGTGAGGAATATGCTTTGAGGCAAGGAAGAATTATCGTATTCAGAGTTCAATTACCTCAAAGCTGCATAGCTTATTGTTCTGGCAGTAAAGACAGTGGTAAACAGAGGTTGAATGGTTCAATAGTTATTTATTGTCACCATGCACTGCACGGTGAAATTCTCTCACCCATCGCCATACTTTGGTTCCATTTACAAATGAAAAAGTCCAAAGTTCAAAGTCCGGTCCACATATGGTTGCCAACTGTCCCGTATTAGCCGGGACATCCCGTATTTTGGGCTAAATTGGCTTGTCCCGCACGGGAACGCCCTTGTCCCATATTAGTAGGGTTGCCAGCTTCCTCACTCACAAATAAGGGACAGAGGGTGACGTCACCGCCCCGCGCCCCACGTGACTTCACCCAGCCAGCGGCCACGTGCTCCCGCTCCACCAATGGCGGCCGCACTTCATTTCTTTTATTGATAGTTCTCATGTTCCACAAATTATTAGAATCTCACATTCTGCAAATTATTAGATTAAATCCGACCTGATTTCTGAAATCTTTCACTCTGAAAGTTACCTCATGATTTCAGAGCTTAAATTCATCTTACGGGCGTCACGGTGGCGCAGCGGTAGAGCTGCTGTCTTACAGCGCCAGAGACCCGGGTTCGATCCTGACTACGGGTGCTGCCTGTACGGAGTTTGTACCTTGTCCTCGTGATCTTCACGAGTTTTCTCCGAGATCTTCGATTTCCTCCCACACTCCAAAGACGTACAGGTTTGTAGGTAAATTTGTTGGTAAAGATTTCTTGGTAGGATAGTGTTAATGTGCGGGGATCGCTGGTCGGCGCGGACCCGGTGGGCCGAAGGACCTGTTTCCGCGTTGTATCTCTAAACTAAACTAAACTAAATCCAAAGGAACTTACTTGAAGAATTCTATTTTCCTGAGTTTCCGTCCTACCATAACTCCAGCCTCCAAAAAATCTGAAACTGGAAGTTCCTTGAATCATGAAACACAAAATTATCAATGCCTGCACTCATCGTGAAGTCTACATTTATTTTGACTCAATAGACAATAGACAATAGACAATAGGTGCAGGAGTAGGCCATTCGGCCCTTCGAGCCAGCACCACCATTCAATGTGATCATGGCTGATCATTCTCAATCAGTACCCCGTTCCTGCCTTCTCCCCATACCCCCTGACTCCGCTACCCTTAAGAGCTCTATCTAACTCTCTCTTGAATGCATTCAGAGAATTGGCCTCCACTGCCTTCTGAGGCAGTGAATTCCACAGATTTACAACTCTCTGACTGAAAAAGTTTTTCCTCATCTCCGTTCTAAATGGCCTACCCCTTATTCTTAAACTGTGGCATCTGGTTCTGGACTCCCCCAACATTGGGAACATGTTTCCTGCCTCTAACGTGTCCAACCCCTTAATAATCTTATACGTTTCGATAAGATCCCCTCTCATCCTTCTAAATTCCAGTGAATACAAGCCTAGCCGCTCCAGTCTTTCAACATATGACAGTCCCGCCATTCCGGGAATTAACCTAGTAAACCTATGCTGCACGCCCTCTTTGTGACTCATACTGCTTTTTTTCATGTTCATTTTTAATTTGTCCAGACTCAAAGTATTATCATTAAGACAGAAAGGGAGAGAGAAAATAGGAATAACAAACCAGTTGGAATGATGACAGGAAGGGGCAAAAATGCTAAGAGTTATTATCATAAAAATGTTAACTGGAACTATGGAAAATAAGAATAAGCATGAGAAGACTCAACATGGATTTTTAAAAGGCAATTCATGTTTGACAAATCTGTTAGTGTTTGAGGTTGTAACCAGTAAAGCAGATAATGGGGATGTGATATATTTGAACTCTCAGATGCCAAGACTGGAGGGCCTGAGCTAAAGGGAGAGATTGAGCAGGCTACGACTTTATTCTTTGGAGCGCAGGAGGATGAGGGGTGATCTGAAAGAGCTGTGTAAAATCATGAGAGGAATAAGTAGTGTAAATGCACAGAGTCTTTTTCCCAGAGTTGGGGAATCAAAAACCAGAGGACATAGGTTTAAGGTGAGGGGGGAAAGATTTAATAGCAACTTGAGGGGGCATCGTTTTCAAACAGAGGGTGGTAGGATTGGGAATGCGCTGCCAGAGGAGGTAGTTGATGAAGGGGCGATCTCAATGTTTAAAAAACAATTTGGACAAGTACATGGATAGGTCAGGTTTTGAGGGATATGGGCCAAATGCAGGCAGGTTGGACGAGTGTAGATGGGGCAAGTTGGGCTGAAGGGCTTGGCTCCACGCTGTGTGACTCTGACTTTATGCTGCTTTTGAATGATTCAGTGATTCAATGATAATTTATTGTCACGTGTACCGAGGTGCAGTGAAATGCTTTATTTCACGCGCAACCTGGTGAAATCACACAGCAGATCTCACCTGGGCAGTGGACAAGATTCGCCACATGACTGATTAGCAAACGTAGAAATGTTACATTAGTGCCTCTGAGCTAAACTCCCAATACATTTTTGAAACGTATACAAAATCATGAGAGGAATAGATCTGGTAGATGCACAGAGTCTTTTACCCAGAGCAGGGGAATCGAGGACCAGAGGACATAGGTTCAAGGAGAAGGGGAAAAGATTTAATAGGAATCCGAGGGGTAACTTTTTCACACAGAGGGTGGTGGGTGTATGGAACAAGCTGCAAGAGGAGGTTGTTGAAGCTAGGACTATCCCATCATTTAAGAAACAGTTGGACAGGTTCATGGATAGGACAGGTTTGGAGGATTATGGACCAAGCGCAGGCAATGGGACTAGGGTAGCTGGGACATTGTTGGCCGGTGTGGGCGAGTTGGGCCGAAGGGCCTGTTTCCACACTGTATCACTCTATGACTCTAAACATTGGGATACTCTATGGAGCCTGCCAATCCGAGTAGGATCTTTGTGTATGCTTTCTCTTTTCTAACCCACAGTCAATCCGTACCAGTGCATAACTCCAATTCCATGTTCTCCAACCAACCTCTTTCATTGAGACGAATTTTCATGAAAGTTTTCAGCCCAACCTGTCCATGTCGACCTGGATGCCCCATCTAAGTGAATCCCACTTGACCGTGTTTGGCCTACATCCCTCTAAACCTTTCCTATCCGTGTACCTATGCAAATGTCTTTTGGATGGTGTTGTAGTACCTGCCTCAACTACCTCCTCTGGCCACTCGCTCCATGTACACACCACCCTCTGAGTGAAAACATACTGCTGGACGAACTCAGCGAGTCAGGCAGCAACTATAAAGGGAAATGGACAGACAACATTTTGGATCGGACCCTGCTTTAGACCCGCTTTCCTCAAGATTCTAGCATCTGCAGATCAATGTGTCTTGTTACCACCAAGATTAGGTTAGCGGTCTTTATTTCTCTCTCCCTCATTTCTTAAATAACCTAGGTCATAAATAATAGGAGCAGAATTAGGCCATTCGGCCTATCTAGTCTACTCCGCCATTCAATCATGGCTGATCTATCTCTCCCCCTCCTAACCCCATTCTCCTGCCTTCTCCCCATAACCCCTGACACCCGCACTAATCAAGAATCTATCTATCTCTGCCTTAAAAATATCCATTGACTTGGCCTCCACAGCCTTCTGTGACAAAGAATTCCACAGAATCTATCATAATCTATAACGTAAACTATTTACATATTGCACAGTGCATCGTGATAAAAGCCCAAATGCGCTGTTGTTTAGGTCAATACTAGCATTTGTGAAATTGAGTAGGATTAAAATAAGTGAATGTAACATTGCAACAGTCCGATTGATCTGCGTTGTAGTTACAAAAGGCATGCTTCCGTTAAACCAAGTCAGACCTGACGCACTTCAAATCAAATTCCATTTCTAATTGAATTGGGCAACAATTTATCAAATGAAAATCACACATGTTTTTGTGTTATATTTTCTAGAGCCTGGAATCCAAGTTGGAATATGAGGCAACTGGCCCTTGTATTAAGTTAAAGAAAATTAAAGGAAATTGATGCACTGCGATAGAAAGTCTAAACTTGTATAGGATCTTGTATAGGAAGGAACTGCAGACGCTGGTTTAAACTGGAGCTACAGACTAAGTGCTGGAGTAACTGAGAGGGACAGGCAGCATCTCGGGAGAGAAGGAATGGGTGATGTTTCGGGTCCAGACCTTTCTTCAGACTGAAGAAGGGTTGTATCTCTAAACTAAACTAAACTAAACAGTGTACTCGGATTAAAATATTTCAATAGTCTCAGTGAATCCCAATATTGTTTTAATGCCACTTCCTCTTCATCCTCACACCCAACCATGTCAAACTTTTCTAATTGTTGCCGACTGGCACGCTTACTTCAGAAATGGCGATAAAAATATTTTAATAGCACTGAACAATCTGTATAAATAATTCCCCATGTTCTTCGGCTCAACTAACCGGTTCAAATGCCAATATATTTCCCAGTCTAAATGAATTTGTAATAGAGTAAGGAGAATGTGGAACAGCTGACAGTTAATTGTAGAGATTATCATCTAATAGGTACATCCTTATAAGCTACTCATATTAGGCCATCATTATTCATAACATATGGATCTTCAAACTAGTGAAATTATTCTGTCAGGCAACTGCTTTGTAAAAAGCACTTTATTCCTTTTGCCTACACTAATCTTCCGCAGAGAATCTTTGTTTTCAATAGGAACGCATTAATGCAAGAAGTGACAATTTTATGTGTTCAGTTAAAAATTACTTGGGCAATGATTATTTAATTTGCAATCAACTACAAATATACAGAGCTGCAAATAACATTATTCCCCGATAATAATTTTCTTTGCCTCAAACCATCTTTTTTAATCATTGAAAATATTTATCCAAATTGGATGGCGATGAGTAAAATGAATCAGAATTCAAATGATCAGCTGAGAACTATTTCCCAATCCATACATACAAACATGATTGGTAGTCAGCTCACCAAATGAGCTCCATATATATTTATTTACCAAATAGCCCACATAGTTAATAAGGAATTGAACCGTTAAGTGAATTAAAATTGGTCAAGGCCCCAATCAAAATTTAGGCAAGGTTTCAGTCAAATGAACGGTGTGAATATTGATTTCTCTAACATCAAGTAACCCAGGCAATCCCTCCCCCACCCAATACTAGGTTCAAAGTCGTCTTGTTGAGTCTCATTGTCGGTAACTTGTTTTCACCTAGTCCACAGCTGACAATGGCCTGTTTCCTTTATCATTGTCACTTTTTTGCACATAGACAAAGACATAGAAAATAGGTGCAGGAGGAGGCCATTCGGCCCTTCGTGCCAGCACCGCCATTCATTGTGATCATGGCTGATCGCCCCCCAATCAATAACCCGTGCCTGCCTTCTCCCTATATCCCTTGATTTCACTAGCCCCTAGAGCTCTATCTAACTCTCTCTTAAATCCATCCAGTGATTTGGCCTCCACTGCCCTCTGTGGCAGAGAATTCCACAAATTCACAACTCTCTGGGTGAAAAAGTTTTTTCTCACCTCAGTTTTAAATGGCCTCCCCTTTATTCTAAGACTGTGGCCCCTGGTTCTGGACTCCCCCAACATTGGGAACATTTTTCCTGCATCTACCTTGTCCAGTCCTTTTATAATTTTATATGTCTCTATAAAATCCCCTCTCATCCTTCTAAACTCCAGTGAATACAAGCCTAGTCTTTTTAATCTTTCCTCATATGTCAGTCCCGCCATCCCAGGGATCAATCTTGTGAACCTCTGCTGCACTGCCTCAATTACGAGGATGTCCTTCCTCACATTAGGAGACCAAAACTGTACACAACACGCCAGATGTGGTCTTACCAGGGCCCTATACAACTGCAGAAGGACCTATACTGAAATCCTCTTGTTATGAGGGCCAACATTCCATTAGCTTTCTTCACTGCCTGCTGTACCTGCACGCCAACTTTCCGTGACTGTTGTACAAGGACACCCAGGTCTCGCTGCACCTCCCCCTTACCTAACCTAACTCCATTGAGATAATATCTTTCATTCATTTGTTCTATATCTCTCTGCATCTACAGTGTATCTCACGTTTCTCTTTCCCCTGACTTCAATCTGAAGAAGGGTCTCTACCTGAAACGTCACCTATTCCTTTTCTCCAGTGATGCTGTCTGACCAGCTGAGCATTTTTGCACTTCAGCGTTTTGTGTCTATCTTTGGTGTAAACCAGCATCTGCAGTCCCTTCCTGCCCATTCACCCTTCAATGATGATTTTGAATAAATTGGACCCAGTTACTCCAATTCAAGGGTGTATCAGGAAAGGATTATAGTTAGAGGTTCTGAAGAAGGGTCTCGAAATGAAACGTTGCCAGTTCCTTTTCTCTAGAGATGCTGTCTGACCCGCTGAGCTACTCCGACTTTTTGTGTCTGTCTTCAGTCAATCTCCGTACGGTTCAAATAAACAATTTAACGCCGACCTGAAACATAAACACCAAGTGGTCTGAGAAGAAGAGAGAAGAATGAGAATCTGAGCCAATAAGTTCAAGTTCAGGTTTATTGTCACATACAATGTTTATTGTAAAGTTTTACATTCATGCAAAGTTTATTGTACAACAAGTTTCAGGCACAATGACAAATCTTACTTGCAGCTCCTCACAGGCATCGAGACGCGAGCATGCACATAAATAGACAATATATACGTTAATTATGAGGAGATTAGGAGGAATTAATACATTAATGACTTAGATGAAGGGATTAAAAGTACCATTAGCAAATTTGCAGATGATACTAAGCTGGGAGGTAGTGTGAATTGTGAGGAAGATGCAATAAGGCTGCAGGGTGACTTGGACAGGTTGTGTGAGTGGGCGGATACATGGCAGATGCAGTTTAATGAAGATAAGTGTGAGGTTATTCACTTTGGAAGTAAGAATAGAAAGGCAGATTATTATCTGAATGGTGTCAAGTTAGGAAGAGGGGATGTTCAACGAGATCTGGGTGTCCTAGTGCATCAGTCACTGAAAGGAAGCATGCAGGTACAGCAGGCAGTGAAGAAAGCCAATGGAATGTTGGTCTTCATAACAAGACGTACAGGTATGTAGGTTAATTGGCTGGGTAAATGTAAAAATTGTCCCTAGTGGGTGTAGGATAGTGTTAGTGTACGGGGATCGCTGGGCGGCACGGACTTGGTGGGCCGAAAAGACCTGTTTCCGGCTGTATATATATGATATGATATGATGATAAGAGGAGTTGAGTATAGGAGCAAAGAGGTCCTTCTACAGTTGTACCGGGCCCTGGTGAGACCGCACCTGGAGGACTGTGTGCAGTTTTGGTCTCCAAATTTGAGGAAGGATATTCTTGCTATTGAGGGCGTGCAGCGTAGGTTCACTAGGTTAATTCCCGGAATGGCGGGACTGTCGTATGTTGAAAGGCTGGAGCAATTAGGCTTGTATACACTGGAATTTAGAAGGATGAGTGGGGATCTTATTGAAACATATAAGATAATTAGGGGATTGGACACATTAGAGGCAGGAAACATGTTCCCAATGTTGGGGGAGTCCAGAACAAGGGGCCACAGTTTAAGAATAAGGGGTAGGCCATTTAGAACGGAGATGAGGAAGAACTTTTTCAGTCAGAGAGTGGTGAAGGTGTGGAATTCTCTGCCTCAGAAGGCAGTGGAGGCCAGTTCATTGGATGCTTTCAAGAGAGAGCTGGAGAGAGCTCTTAAGGATAGCGGAGTGAGGGGGTATGGGGAGAAGGCAGGAATGGGGTACTGATTGAGAGTGATCAGCCATGATCGCATTGAATGGCGGTGCTGGCTCGAAGGGCTGAATGGCCTACTCCTGCACCTATTGTCTATTGTCTAATTTCTTTAGTCAGAGGGGGGTAAATCTGTGGAATTCTTTGCCACAGAATGCTGTGGAGGCCAAGTCAGTGGATATTTTTAAGGCAGAGATGGATGGATTCTTGATTAGTACGGGTGTCAGGGGTTATGGGGAGAAGGCAGGAGAAAGGAATTAGAAGGGAGAGATAGCTCAGCCATGATTGAATGGCGGAGTAGACTTGATGGGCCGAATGGCCTAATTCTGCTTCTATAATTTATGATCTTATGAATTATACACAGATTATACATAAAATCCTAAAAGAAGGAAAACTGTGCAAAAGAAAATGTACATTATCTTTAGTCAGAGGGTGGTGAATCTGTGGAATTCATTGCCACAGAGGGCAGTGGAGGCCAAGTCAATGGATATTTTTTAAGCAGAGATTGACTGGTACTTGATTATTAAGGGTGTCAAAGGCAATGGGGAGAAGGCAGGAGAATGAGGTTGAGAGGGAAAGATAGATCACATGAGGTGATCATCTCAGTGTGAAAGACACAAAGTGCTGGCGTAACTCCGCGGGTCAGGAATCATTTCTGGAGAACGTTCCCGGTCAGGACCCTTCTTCAGACCTGACCAATCCCGACCCGAAACGTCACATATCCACGTTCTCTAGAGATGAGCTTGCCTGACTCGCTGAGTTACTCCAGCACTTTGTGTCCTTTTTGTGTAAACCAACATCTGCAGTTCCTTTGTTTACCCACCTTCAAGTGAAGCCAGACTGACACTTTGACCTTCAAAGAAGTTTTGCTCAATACCCACGCTGATGAAATGCAGTTTTAAAAACCTTTCTATTTTTCTCTTATGAATAATCCATATTATCTATTTTATTTTTAATTTACTTATATGTCAACTCGAGAGAATGTAGGAATCTTGCAGACTGCAAGATTAATCTAGTACTCAGCATGGAAGGCAACAGTTTAGTTAAGTAGGCCCACACAACCCTGACCACAATCTCTTCTCACTGCTACTGATGAGAGGAAGATAAGCCTGGTTCTTACCTCCAAGCCCAAGAACAGCTTCTATCCTTCACCCATTAGATTCTTGTCAATCATCATCGGCGGTCACTGGAAGCGAGTGTGACTGTCCTCTCCATAGGGTCGGACGCCTGTGCGTGACTTTGTTTAACATGGGGAGACTGGTGCACAGACAGCCACCACACGGTCCTTGACAGATCTGGGTCAGGACCCAGTGGCGTGGAGTCCAAGACGACCGGGGACCCTTTTCTGCGGCAGCCTTCATCCATCCGCCTTCCCAGCCGTTGTGACGCTCCACTGAAGTCAGCCGTCATCCTCTGCCTGTTCCACCGTTGAGGTCTTGGTTGGATCGCTCTTTGTCAGGGACCTCCCTCCCCCTCGACCTTACCGCCATGGGTGACCCTACCAGGAGCGTAGCTCCAGACGGCATCGCTCTCAGGATCTCAGGACCACACAAGCTTCTCCACCACGACAAGGTGACAATCTACGGAGAAGTCTTGTCAATAGTATGTGCTGCTTTATTTATCACGTATGCAACTGCACAGTGAAATTATTTTTTGCGTATATTACACGTGCAGGGACCGCCATTGTTCAAAAAGTCCAATGTTTGCTTGGCCCGCACGCTCGACATACTGGAGCTGTTCCCACAAACCGACATCCCTCCCCTCACTTTGCCCGGCCATCTTTGTTTCCCTGGGGGCGCCTCCTGCAGCCTTAAAGGCGCTGGGCGCAATAACCCTGTTCATCCTCTTACCGGTCCTTGCTCCTCGTGTCCGACTTCTGCACCTCCCTACAGGTTACGCTGCCTGACGAGCCTTTGTGCGGGTTCCTGACCCCACCGACCCCCGCCGAGCCTTCGGGCCAGTTCCCGGATCCGTTGGAGACCGCGGTGAGCGAACATACGCCAAGCAGGAGGGTCCTCCAAGGTCGATAGATGGACACAAAATGCCTGAGTAACTCAGCGGGACAGGCGGCATCTCTGGAGAGAAGGAAAGGGTGACGTTTCGGGTCGAGA
The DNA here is from genome assembly GCF_053455715.1 of Rhinoraja longicauda. Classification (NCBI taxonomy): domain Eukaryota; kingdom Metazoa; phylum Chordata; class Chondrichthyes; order Rajiformes; family Arhynchobatidae; genus Rhinoraja; species Rhinoraja longicauda. Next base: position 4,561,552 of record NC_135985.1, read on the forward strand.
CCCTTCTTCAGTCTGAAAATATAGGATGAAAGAATGGATTGACTGGGCTTGTATTCACTGGAATTTAGAAGCATGAGAGGGGATCTGAGAGAAACATATGAAATTCTTAAGGGATTGGACAGGTTAGATTCAGGAAAAATGTTTCCAATGTTGGGGGAGTCCAGAACCAAGGGGCACAGTTTAAGAATAAGGGGTCGTCCATTTAAGGCTAAGATGAAGAAAAACATTTTCACCCAGAGAGTTGTGAATCTGTGGAATTCTCTGCCACAGAAGGCAGCGGAGGCCAATTTGCTGGATGATTTGAAGAGAGAGTTAGATGGCGGTTTTAGGGCTAAGGAAATCAAGGGATATGGGGTGAAAGCAGGAACGGGGTACTGATTTTGGATGATCAACCATGATCATATTGAATGGCGGTGCTGGCTCAAAGAGCTGAATGGCCTACTCCTGCAGCTATTGTCTACGTTTCTATGACCCGAAACGTCACCCATGACTACAAGTGCTGTGTGTACGGAGTTTGCACGTTTTTCTCCGGGTGTTCCGGTTTCCTCCCACACTCCAAATACGTGCAGGTTTGTAGGTTAAACGGCTTTGGTAAAAATTGTAAATAGTCCCTGGGATGTAGGACTGTGGGGGTTGGTGATTGCTGGTCAGCACGGACTCGGCGGACCGAACAGTCTGTTTCCACGCCGAATCTCTAAAGTCTAAAGTCTGAAGTCTAAAATTAAATAATACAATAAAAGAACAACATAGAAAATAGGTGCAGGAGGAGGCCATTCGGCCCTTCGAGCCAGCACCGCCATTCACTGTGATTATGGCTGATCATCAACAATCAGTAACCCGTGCCTGCCTTCTCCCCATACCCCTTGATTCCACTGGGCCCTAGAGCTCTATCTAACTCTCTTTTAAACTCATCCAGTGAATTGGCCTCCACTGCCTTCTGTGGCAGAGAATTCCACAATAGTTTTTTTCTCATCTCAGTTTTAAATGGCCTCCCCTTTATTCTTAGACTGTGTGGCCCCTGGTTCTGGACTCCCCCAACATTGGGAACATTTTTCCTGCATCCAGCTTATCATTCTGTTGTTCAGCTGTTGTCTCAAGACCCACTGGTAATAAGTGCCGAAGTACCTTCGAGTGTTTGGAAATAATGGAGCAATATTTGAACTGTATAGAGAAAGAAAGTTATCCTGTGCTTGGACAATACTCATATACGGTCAACTATGGAGAATATTAGTTGGAATGGGAGGGAAGTTAATAGTTGAGAGATGCAACGAGGAAACAGGCCTCTCGGCCCATCGAGTCCGTGCCGACCAGCGTTCACTATCCGACACACACTAGGGACAATTTACAATGTTTACCGAAGCCAATTAACCTTCAAACCCGGACGTCGTTGGAATGTGGGAGGAAACCGGAGCACCCAGAGAAAACCCACGCAGGTCACGGGGAGAACGTACAAACTCCGTCCAGATACCACCCGTGGTCGGGATCGAACCCGGGTCTCCGGCGCTGTGAGGCTGCAACTCGAAGTTGTGAATATGGGGCCATACAGAGGGGCGAGGAGGTCAAGTAGGCAGCCCACTGGGGCAAGTAGGTAGCCCACTGGGGCAAGTAGGTAGCCCACAGGGGCAAGTAGGTAGCCCACTGGGGCAAGTAGGCAGCCCACTGGGGCAAGTAGGTAGCCCGCAGGGGCAAGTAGGTAGCCCACTGGAGCAAGTAGGTAGCCCACTGGGGCAAGTAGGCAGCCCACTGGGGCAAGTAGGTAGCCCACTGGGGCAAGTAGGTAGCCCACTGGGGCAAGTAGGTAGCCCACTGGGGAAGTAGGTAGCCCACTGGGGCAAGTAGGTAGCCCACTGGGGAAGTAGGTAGCCCACTGGGGCAAGTAGGTAGCCCACTGGGGCAAGTAGGTAGCCCACTGGGGCAAGTGACATAACTTTAGAATTGAGGGACAAAAGTTTAGGGGTAACATGAGGGATAATTTCTTTACTCAGAGGGTGGTGGCTGTATGGAATGGGCCTCCGGTGGAAGTGGTGGAGGCAGGCTCGATTTTATTATTTAAGAGTACATTGGATAGGTATATGGATGAGAGAGGATTGGAGGGTTATGGTCTGAGAGCAGGTAGATGAGACTGGGTCAGAGAGAGTGGTCGGCGTGGACTGGTAGGGCCGAACGGGCCTGTTTCCGTGCTGTAGTTGTTATATGGTTATATTATATGGTTAAGTAGGTAGCCCACTGGGGGGAAATACGCACCAGAGGCCGATGTCACGCCCATGGAACCGTCTTGCATGCAGTCTCAGTGGACTATTTCTGTACACTTTGCTAATCGGGGATTGTGCTCGGATGTGGCAACACTTTACTGAACAGTGTACAAAATAAAAGGAATTTCACCGTGCGTTTGTTTGCACATGTGACAATAAGGCCCCGTCGACCATTGAAAATGTTGCGCACTGCAAACCATTGTCTAGGTCAGATAAATCAGTGTACTAGAGTCACGGCAAGAACACTCTATCAGAGTATTGGAAGAGCAAAGAAACATGGTCTGGCCCTGACATTAACAGCTGTTTATTCACAAAATGCTGGAGTAACTCGGCAGGTCAGGCAGCATCTCGGGAGAGAAGGAATGGGTGACGTTTCGGGTCGAGACCCTTCTTCAGTCTGAAGAAGGGTCTCGACCCGAAACGTCACCCATTCTTTCTCTCCCGAGATGCTGCCTGACCTGCCGAGTTACTCCAGCATTTTGTGAATAAATACCTTCGATTTGTACCAGCATCTGCAGTTATCTTCTTATATTAACAGCTGCTTTCTGTCTGCCACTGTCAGGAATGGGTTCAGTCTGCAAAGCAAGACTTACTTAACAACTGTGACTGCAAATGGGAGATTAAAATATATGAAAACGCTATCTTTACAATCTACTGTTTGGTTTTGGAGATTTTCACCTCCCAGAATGACTCGGTTAGAGAATTCTGTTTCCTTGTTGCTGTGTGGGGGTTTATTGTAAGAAATAAAGTGCGTAGATTTGATGCAGGCATTTCTGCATGTTGAATCACTGTCCATCTGACTGTGAATGTTGATTTCTCCAACTTCAAGTAACCCTTGCGTTCCCTCTCCCTCTCCATCCATCTCCCAACCAAGTCAAGTCAATCTCATTGTCTGTATTCGTTCTCACCCAGCAAAACAGCTGACAATGCCTAGGAAGGAACTGCAGATGCTGCTTTAAACCGAAGATAGGCACAAAATGCTGGAGTAACTCAGCGGGACAGGCAGCAGACAGGCAGTCTGAAGAAAGGTCTCGACCCAAAACATCAGCCATTCCTTCTCTCCAGAGATGCTGCCTGTCCCACTGAGTTACTCCAGCTTTTTGTGTCTGTGAACAGCTAACAGTGACCTATTTCCTGATTCGTCGTTAGTTTTTGCATATCTTTCATTCTTTTGATCTACATCTCTCCACATCACCGTCTATGTCTCTCGTTTCCCTTTCCCCCGACTCTCGGACTGAAGAAGGGTCTCGTCCCGAAACGTCACCCATTCCTTCTCTCCAGAGGCGCTGCCTGACCCGCTGAGTTCCTCCAGCATTTTGTGCATATCTCCGGTTTTAAACCAGCATCTGCAGTTCCTTGCTACACTGCCCAACTGCGGCAGCTAAAAGAAAGATAGACAATAGACAATAGAAAATAGGTGCAGGAGAAGGCCATTTGGCCCTTCGAGCCAGCACCGCCATTCAATGTGATCATGGCTGATCATTCTCAATCAGTACCCCGTTCCTGCCTTCTCCCCATACCCCCTGACTCCGCTATCCTTAAGCTCTCTCTTGAATGTATTCAGAGAATTGGCCTCCACTGCCTTCTGAGGCAGAGAATTCCACAGATTCACAACTCTCTGACTGAAAAAGTTTTTCCTCATCTCTGTTCTAAATGGCCTACCCCTTATTCTTAAACTGTGGCCCCTGGTTCTGGACTCCCCCAACATTGGGAACATGTTTCCTGCCTCCAACGTGTCCAGCCCCTTAATAATTTTAATTAAGATAGCATCTCCTTGAGAGTTTAACTCATGTCCCGTCCAAAACCAAAATCCCTTTATCATATGTGGAACCGTCACCCTTTAACTTACCTTTTGGTTCGATGACAAAAATAACAGCATCAAATCCCTGCAGGCTCATAACGCCCTGACAAGACCTCAAAGAGAAGATAGGGAGATGATGATAAAAAACTTAATAAACACAGTATAAAAAGCCTTGACCAGTCTCTACAGTGAGTGCCAGTGTATAAGCAAACCCCCCCAAACCAGGCAAAGCAAAGGGGTCAACAATTCAGGGATGGCTACTGAGAAATAGAGAGGGGTGTGGGTTTGTTCAGAGAGGGAGGGGAGGGGAGGGGAGAGGGGATGTAAAGTTTAGTCCACAACCAACACACGTCAGTCTCTGCGCACAAATGATGAAGGTATTTGGCGAGAAAAATGATTTTTTTTTTTGCTTGGTTGAAATCAGTAAGGAATTGATCATGGGAGCCCAGTTATTGCAGGAGCCCCTCTCTGCTTGCCACAAATCATCTCTGCTGATGTTTTGGTGAGAAAAAATTAGAAAAATTTCAATTTCGGGAACTTTATTATTTTCATTAATCATTGCGAAGCTGTCACCCTTGTCTTTATGGTTTAGCTGCAGATCTATTATATGGTCCATTTACCCCGAACCATATTACCTCATATGTTTTCCTGGCTGACCAAATAAGACTTAAGAGATAAAACAATTTACTGTTCATTATGATCCGTGTCACTGAAATCAATCTATTAACCTCCGGTAACTGGAGCCGCGGTGATTCCACACGCACGCAGGCTAGGCTCGGCCTGCACAGGGAATGTGCAGCGGGCAAGGCCATAAAGTGCCAGAGACATGTAATTTGCGCAGCGTCGCTGCTTCACTTTTTCCCAGCCTCTGCTGCCTCAAACCGCCCTGACCCGTGTGTGTGTGTGTGTGTGTGTGTGTGTGTGTGTGTGTGTGTGTGCGTGTGTGTGTGTGTGCGTGTGTGTGTGCGTGTGTGTGTGTGTGTGTGTTTGTGTGTGTGTGTGTGTGCGTGTGTGCGTGCGTGTGTGTGTGCGTGTGTGTGTGCGTGTGTGCGTGCGTGTGTGAGTGAGTGTGTGTGTGTGTGTGCTTGTGTATGTGTGCGTGTGTGTGTAAGTGTGTGTGTGCGAGTGTGTGAGTGTGTGTGAGTGAGTGTGTGTGTGTGTGTGCTTATGTATGTGTGCGTGTGTGTGTGCGTGTGTGTGTGCGTGTGTGTGTGCATGTGTGTGAATGTGTGTGTGTGTGTGTGTGTATGTGCGTGCGTGTGAATGTGTGTGTGTGTGTGTGTGTGTGTGTGTGTGTGTGCGTGCGTGCGCATGTGCGTGTGCGGGTGAGTGTGTGTGTGTGTGTGTGTGTGTGTGTGTGTGCGTGCGTGCGTGCGTGCGTGCGTGCGTGTGTGTGTGTGCGCGCGTGCGTGCGTGCGTGCGTGCGTGCGTGCGTGCGTGCGTGTGTGTGTGTGTGTGTGTGTGTGTGTGTGTGTGTGTGTGTGTGTATGTGTGTGTGCAAAAAAAAACCCTAACCAATTGGGTGCGATAGTGGACCAAAAGGTGGGAACAATGAGATGGCGATCGGTCTGCTGAGTCCCTTGTGCGCAGAGAGGGGGGAGCGAGAGGGTTGGATGGTCATTCTGCAGTAACTCTTCCCTGTCTGTGCTGAAATGCCAGGGGGTTTAGAGAAATGGTTTATCCACTGCCTTGCTCCCTCCAGCTGAAATTTTAAACAATAGAAGCCCCCCCACCCCCCTCCCCCCCCCCCCCCCCCCCCCCACCCTCCTTCCCCACACTCAGGGAGATATCCAAGAATCAAGCGTGTTTCATTGTCGTGTGTCCCAGATACAACAATGACATCCTGACTTGCAGCAGCACAACACAATGTGCAAACACAGTGCACTGTAAACTATATAATAAACGAGAGAGAACAAAACTTCAGCGTGTGTATATACACACACATGTACATATACACACACTCACACACATATATACATACATACACACATGTACAAACACACACATACACACACACATGTACACTCACACATGCACATACACACATGTACATGCACACATGTACACACACATGTACATACACTCATGTACATACACACACATGTACATGTGAACACATGCATGCACACACACATGTACACACACATATGCGAGCACACACGAATGTACATACACACACATGCATACACATACACGTGCACACACATGTACATGCACACATGTACATAGACACACACTTATACATACACACACATGTACATACACACAC